>NW_026526843.1:118076154-118188654 GCF_024362965.1 Panthera pardus
AAGGAGACTCGGCCCCTCACCCTGGGGTCTCTGTTATCCCTGCGAGGCGGCCCCAGAACAGAGTGGAAAACACAGCGCAAGCTAGTTAATGCCGGATGAGAAAGAGAGAGACGCACGGCACACTGATGCGCGAGACGCCCGTAAAGCCGTGTCTACGAGGAAGGTCACGGCACCGCACACGAACGTCAGTAAGGCCACAGCAGGCCGGAGCAGCCTCGTGCACGAAGCGGCGAGAACGCGGCGATCCCGGAGGGAGCCAAAGGCAGGGAGCCATCCCGAGAAGGCCGGAAGCCAGTGTGGCCGAACGCGGCCACAAAAACAACCCCGGAAGCGGAACGGCGGTCCTGGGAAAAGACCAGGAAAACCAGGCCGTGTGGCCGACGTGGTTCAGCACGCACACGGGAGACACACGCGCTGGACTGCACGTGCCAGGGTGGCCTCACTACGGCTTCTGACACGCTGGGTCTTATCGCAGCAGCTTAGCACCTGACGCGCCTGCACGGACACGTGGGACGCACGCCCTCAAGTCTCATGTGAGGACACGTCAATGTCCTCCGTCTACTAAGCGCACAGGGGAAGGAAACTGTGGTGAGGAATTCAACGTAACCTTCCCAGAAAGAAACAAGGGTGACCCCAAGTGGGTCCCGTGCAGAATATTCAGGGAGCGAAACTGATCCCAAACACACAGTTCCGGAACACAGACTGGTAAGGAGCGCTTCCCGAGAAAGTGGATGAGGCCGGCCCGACAGCAAAGCAGACCAGAAATTCCAGGGACGGACGGCGGGAGACCCCAGTCGTGAACCGAGATGAGATTTAAGCCCCCGCGAGCCACTAGAAGCCGGAACCCGAGGGCACGTAAAGCGGAGACGATGGTGTTTTTGATAAAACGGGGTTTATCACGGCTGCTGCCACCGTGGGACGGCCACCAGTCTGAGTCCACGGCTACAGATGAAGAAAGAGCCACACCAGCACATCAACACTTGCAGGACAGCACTGCCCAGACGTCAGCGCCACGTCATGACCGTGCACGGTAAAGGCCGGGGGCACGTACGGACCGACGGGGGCCCCCTTAGTGACGGCAGGTGGGGGAAGTCTGTAGGGACCTACCCCCAGCATGCTGCATCACAGAGACCACAGCCCACACCGGCACGGGATGGGCGGGCTCACTGCTTCCACACACCCACCCGACCGGGAGCCTAGAACTACCCCATCCATGACACCGCACGACTCCACTGGAAGAGGACGGCCCAGTCCCGAGTGCCCGCGTCCACGCCATCCATGACACCGCACAACTCCACGGGAAGAGGACGGCCCAGTCCCGAGTGCCCGCGTCCACACCGTCCATGACACCGCGTGACTCCACGGGAAGAGGACGGCCCGGTCCCGAGTGCCCGCGTCCACGCCGTCTATGACACCGTGCGACTCCGTGGGAAGAGGACGGCCCGGTCCCGAGTGCCCACGTCCACACCGTCCATGACACCGCGCGACTCCACGGGAAGAGGACGGCCCAGTCCCGAGTGCCCACGTCCACGCCGTCTATGACACCGTGCGACTCCGTGGGAAGAGGATGGCCCGGTCCCGAGTGCCCACGTCCACGCCGTCTATGACACCGTGAGACTCCGTGGGAAGAGGACGGCCTGGTCCCGAGCGCCCGCGTCCACGCCGTCTATGACACCGTGAGACTCCGTGGGAAGAGGACGGCCCGGTCCCGAGTGCCCGCGTCCACGCTGTCTATGACACCGTGCGACTCTGTGGGAAGAGGACGGCCCGGTCCCGAGTGCCCGCGTCCATGCTGTCTATAAGACAGCGTGATGAGGACGGCCCGTCCCGAGTGCCCGCGTCCACACCGTCCATGACACCGCGTGACTCCACGGGAAGAGGATGGCCCGGTCCCGAGTGCCCGCGTCCACGCCGTCTATGACACCGTGCGACTCCGTGGGAAGAGGACGGCCCGGTCCCGAGTGCCCACGTCCACACCGTCCATGACACCGCGCGACTCCACGGGAAGAGGACGGCCCGGTCCCGAGTGCCCACGTCCACGCCGTCTATGACACCGTGCGACTCCGTGGGAAGAGGATGGCCCGGTCCCGAGTGCCCACGTCCACGCCGTCTATGACACCGTGAGACTCCGTGGGAAGAGGACGGCCTGGTCCCGAGCGCCCGCGTCCACGCCGTCTATGACACCGTGAGACTCCGTGGGAAGAGGACGGCCCGGTCCCGAGTGCCCGCGTCCACGCTGTCTATGACACCGTGCGACTCTGTGGGAAGAGGACGGCCCGGTCCCGAGTGCCCGCGTCCATGCTGTCTATAAGACAGCGTGATGAGGACGGCCCGTCCCGAGTGCCCGCGTCCACACCGTCCATGACACCGCATGACTCCGTGGGAAGAGGATGGCCCAGTTAAGATGCATGAGTAACACGAGCAGGGATGTCATCAGGGATGCACAGTTAGAAAGGAACGCGAGGTAAGATGACGGCTGCCGTTAGTCAAGAGGAAACCGTTAAGCGGCCAACCCTGAGCCCTGCCTACACACCCATGACAACGGTGCTGAGCTGGGAACGTGCGTGTCCCCAGAATTCCTACGCGGATGTGTGAGCCCCAGGGCACGCGTGTCAAAGCTCCTCACACCGCGTGCAGGGCGCGTGAGCCGCGTCGGGCGCTCAGTTACACCTCCAGGAAACCGCCGAGCAGGGAAACGACGGTGCACTGACGCAAATAAACGCAAGAGAAGGTTTTCAACGTAATCGTGAGGAAATGAAAATAGAGCTCCGGCAAGTTCACACGCACACGCGCCAGAACGGCTGAAAACAGGAAGTGCGGAAAGCAAGCGCTGGCGGGGGTCACGGGAGAGCTGGCGCTCGAGCACCGTGGCCGGAGACGCGCCGTGAACCGCCACTCTGCACAGCGCTGACGCCGTTTCTGGTCCAACCGGTCACCCGCAGCTCAGGTCTGAGTGTCTGCTCCCTGACACGTGCAGACGTGTGCACACGCACAAGCCCAGGTTTATTCTGGAAGAAGGGAGTAAAGAGGACATGAAAACATAAAGCAGTCATCCAGGAGGCTGGTGGACGTTCACGGGAAACCGTAAGTTCGTCTCCCAGTCAGGAAAGGAAGCAGAAATGAACAGCCCAGAGCAAAGGCTCATACGTGCCGACTCGATAAAGACTCTAAAAAATGATGCGAGATGAGAAAAGCTTTGAAGCAACAGATGCACGCGCTACACAAGGGACCACCGCAGACACAGCACGCATGAGGAGAACCGAGCCCAGAAATCAAAACCATGCACAGACTGATGCCGCCTACGAGACACGAGGAGAGAATGACGCTCTCGCGTAAAGCCTGTGCCCTCGAGGACGGGCTCTGGGCCATGCGAGGGGACACACGCCCCGGGTTCCCACATGGTCCCAGAGGAGGCAGCGAGGGACGTGACGACGGAAGGAGGACACTTGACAGGCGGAGACCCGCGAACCCCAAACGGGGCAAGACCCACCACACGAGGGGGGACCACGCGCACGTCTCGCTGAACCGCCATCGCTGAAGCGCCCCAGACAAAATGTCCGCGAGTCAGGAGACACGCACACCAGCCGGGCCCCGGAACGCCACTTCCTGCGTATCTGACGTCAGGCGTCAGACATCCGCCACCGGAGCCTGGTGACAACACGCGTCTGCAGCGTGGCCTGCTCACCCCTGCTCGTCCCAAGCACACGGATGACGTGAAATGACGCGCACACGTGGTGCCCATCGCAGGGTCACCGCGACGGCCAGCGGCCCCTGTGTGTGTCCCTGCGACGAGGGGGCCGGTGAACGCAGACTGCGGCTTGTGCCCACGGCTGAGTGCTATGCGTGTGCAGGAAGAAGGGGCGCAGTCCTCGCGGGGCACCAAGTCCAGGGCATCGCGCCAGGCCCCCCTGCTTCCCGCGGGGGCTCCGGGGACGACGTGAAGATCTGCTTCTTACCGCCGAAACCGACTTCTTCACCAGCCAGCGGGCCGAGAGAGCTCAGCTCGTGTCAAGCCCAGCGACTCACACACACGTTCACACAGGCTCCTGCCGCAGCCACGGATCGGGCGGCTTGTTCGCCGAGTTCCGGAAGGAAGGGGACGGGGCGTGCGGGGCTTGGGCGGGACGGGACGGACCCCGGCAGACGCTGACCAGAGGCGCCCGGCCACTGCCGCGGGGCGAGGAGCCCTGGCGTGCGGCCGGGGAGCTCAGTGAGGGCCGGCAATCGACACAGGCGAGCCTGCGCCGGAAAACTCGGACGCGTCCCAGAGACTGACTCTGCGCGAAGGGAAGTCTCAGAGGTTTCACGACGCGGGAAGCACAAAGGGTTCGATGTTGGAAGCAGAGTGGAGTCAGGCGGGACAACGGGCCGAGGCAGAGACGAGGCGCTCACTCTGCACCACACGCCATGTGACACAGGGACGCGCCGTGCTCGAGGGCGCTCGTTAGGGTTTTGCCAGGTAATTAAACACTTCGGCGTTCATAGTGTTTCTAACGTTTTCAGTCCCGGGACGTGGAATATTGGTCTCACGATCGTCTCCGTTTCCCAACACGCTTACGGCGCCCCATAAGCGAGGTTTCCACGCCTTGACAGACAGGTCTGAACGGTCCCAGCATGCGTGTCACTTCCGCCGGACGGCACTGCCTGGCTTCGGCCCACACGGTCGGGGATGTCCGTGGTCCCACGCTACGGGCAGAGCGGGAACCGCCTGGACGGACGAGCCGCGAGCGCCAACACAACGTTCGGCGAGGAAACACCCTCGTGCACAACACCATGCTGTGTACCTGAGAAAGGTATGAAATTAGACATGTGTGAACTTTCTCACGTACGTACGTCTTTCACGGCACGCGCGTCTAGGCGTAGAGAAGTGCTGAACATCGGAACATGAAACAAGCAGCAGGTAAACCAACGCCATGAACACTGCTCGTTCTGGGTGCAGGAAGACCACAGAGATGAAGACGCTTGGACAGAACCTGTACCTCCCTGAATACGTCTGGCTCTTTGGTCTGGACCTCAGAAGCACATGCTTTTACCAATGTTTTAAGGAGCCAACCGCCTCAGGTCATGACCTCGCACTTTTGAGAGTTCAAGTCCCATGTCGGGTCCCATGCTGACGGTGTGGAGCCTGCTCGGGATTCTCTCTCTCTCTACCCCTCCCTGACTCACGTTCTGTCTCTCTCAAAGTAAACAAACTTAAAAAAAATTTTTTTAGGGGGGGGGAAAACATTTTTTTTAGTTTAAAAAATATAAAAAGCCAATCCCCAACTGATCCTCTAACACAAGTGTAACCCGAACACTGAAACCACACAAAGGAATCATGAGAAAAGTACAAACAGGACCACCTAAGAATATAAATAAACCAAAATCAACAACAAAATACGCGCAAACAGAATCCAGCAATGTATAAAGAGGACTATGCACCCAGACCAAGCGGGAAGCACCCCAGGAATGCAAGGTTGGTTTAACCACGGAAAAATCAGCTCACAGAATACACGGTCTCAGCACAAAAACCGTCTTAGCAGATTCAGAAAACGCATGTGAGGAATTCAATATCCTTTCCAAATAAACACCACACACCAGTGGTGGCAACAAACATCCTCAGCCTGACAGCGGTACCTGTGAGAACCCCACGACCAAAGTCGGGCCTGATGCTGCCGGAAGAGCGGATGTTTGCCCCTCTAAACCAAGAGGACTGCCCACGATTCCGCTGGTCTCTCGTGCCACACGGGACGCGCTCGCACAGCAGTCGGACACCGTGAAGAAACGGGCCACATCCACACCGGGGAGGAAGAAGTCAAGCTACTTGCACGTGTGAAGGACGCGATCGTGCATCTGTGAAACCCTGGTGACTATGCCAGAGCAGCACTGGAACTAATCCGTGAGCCTCGAAGGCTGCGGGACACAAGATCGATGCACAGTAATCCGCTCCATTTCTACACACTTGCGATGAACAACGTGAACACGTAGAAAACAATTCCAGTCACACAAGTATCGAAAACAGTAACGTGCTCCAGAAGAAACGTAGTAAAAGACGTGCCAGGGACACCTGAAAACCACCAAACGCTTCTAAGAAACGGTAAAGATGTAAATGAACAGACAGAAAACCTCCGTTCGTAGACCGGAGCGCCCACACTTCCCGAGACGACGCACAGATTCCCAGTGACCCTCCTCAGATGCCTGCTGGCATCTTTGTAGAAACCGAGAGGTCGGTGCTGAAATTCACACAGAGCCTCGCGCCGCCTGAAACATCTTGAACGAGAAGACTCGGATGTGCTATGCGGCCCTGTTCAGAAACCTACTACAAAGCAACTAATCTAGACAGTGTGGTTCTGGCACGACAACAGAAACACAGGGCCACGGGACAGGATCAGCGCCCGCTAATCAACCCGCATGTGACGATGCACTGATTTCCAATGAGGGACACGAGACCAGTCAACGGGGAAGGAAGGGTCTCCTCCAGCAGTGGCGAAGGGACCCCTGGATTTGGACACACACAGAGATGACGTTGGTGGGCGCCCGGCTGGCTCAGTCGGCGCACTGTGGAGCTCTTGATCTCGGGGTCGTGCATTCGAGCCCCACACCAGGGGTAGATGTTACTTAGAAATGAAATTAAAAAGAAAAAAAACCGATGAAGTTGTGCCCCGATATCACCGTATACAAAACTCAAGATACGTGCATAAGTAAAACTGTAACACTCATACGAATATAAACAAAAAACCTTCACGACTGAGATTTGGCAATAAATTCTTGCTAGGACCCAAAAAGCACGAGCAATGAAGGAAAAAGTACATAAAATGAAATTCATCAACACGAAAGGCTTTCTGTGTGGCATAGGACATGACCTAGGAGGGGAATACGCACCAAGGGAACAGGAGGAAACACGTTTACACCACGTAAGTGATGAGGGACGCGTGTCTGGACACAGAGACTCTTAATATTCACGCTGAAACGACAACCACTTGAGACACGGGGCAAAGGCCGTAGACACGCGTGGGTCCAGAGGTGGGCATACGGCCAACACACGCGTGAAACACGGTCGCGGTCGTCCGTCCTCAGGGAAAAGGGCAAGCCAGACCCACAACGAGGCCCCAGCGCACACACATCTGCGATCAGAGAGATGGCTCATGCTGGCACGGGAGCAGAGGCAGGGGAACCGCACACACTGCTGGGTGCCACGAAACCGTGCAGGCGGTCCGGGAGAGGTTTCGTGGCTCCACAAGCATCGGGCGGCATTCCCACGTGACCCCAGCCACGCAAGTCCGGGAGAGAGGTCTCGGGTGTGCGGCGACCCTGGACCCGGCCGGGTCACGTCTGCACGCATCAACGCTCCTGGAACGCACCGTGTGCGGACACACGGGGGCGCGGAAGCGCACACAAGGCGGCGGCAGCTCGGCCGAGCCACCACCTCACTCCACGGGGTGCAAGCGTGGACCGTGGGCCAGTGCCACCCGCTCACAGGAACGGCACCCTGGACAGGGAGAGACACGGGGTCGGAGGGGCCGGGGAAGGCGTGCGCAGGGCCTCTAGGCGCCGGGTCCCTAAGACGCGCACACGTTCACACCCGCTGATCCCGGGAGGGCATCCACACACACCTGGGTTCTCCCGTGTCCGGGACTACCGTTCCGACGACGTGCGTAAGCAGGACCCCGAGCCGCGAGCCCGCGGAGGGGCTGAGGAACGTGTGCCGCTCTCACGCAGGGGCACCCACCTTGGCCACGCGGCCCATGTCCTCCACGGTGGCCCTCTCGTGCGGGAACTGGGCGAAAGTCCGCTCGATCTTGGCGATGACCGCGTCTACGTTCACGGTGTCCTGGGGACGGCCGCGAGGGAAGTAGAACGCGGGGATGCTTTCGCTGCTGGCGGGCGGCAGGGGCTCCTCCTTCTTCGTCTGAACCTGAGACAAAGCAGACGGCAGGCCGTGAGGACCGGGAAACGTGCGTGGCCTCAGCTAATGTGACGAGCAGAGCCAGCGGCTCTAACGAAGTGCACCGAGCACCACAGACCCGACGTGCACAGACGACCGCACACGCTTCCTGTGGGTCACACAACACCCCGGACCCGACGTGCACACAGGACGTGCACACAGGACACACTCCCGGTGGGGGGTCACACAGCCCCGAACCCGACGTGCACACAGGACGGCACACACTCCCGGGGGGGGGGGTCACACAGACCTGGACTCAATGTGCACACGGGACCGCACACGCTCCCTGTGGGTCACACCTCGGACCCACCGTGCACACAGGACCGCACACGATCCCTACGGGTCACACGACGCGAGAGTGAGCGCCAGTCCTCCACAGGTCCTCCCCACATAGCCGCCTTCACCCCTGCGTTGCAGGTGGCCCCTCAGGACCCCAGGACGGGAACCGGTGAGGCCCGGGCTGACCGGCATGGATGCTCGGGAAGACCCTGCCTGCAGGCCCATGGTGGGGGCAGCACCAACTTTGTGGTCCCCCCGCAGCCCCCAGGGGTTCAGAGCCAGCCCCGTGGTCCCCGCGTCCCCAGGGATGAGCCAGGTGGACACAGATGACCAGACGGCTGCATCCAGGAAAGGGTGAACTTCGTGTGCGGCTTATGCGTGTAACCGCTTGTTCCCACACACATGCTTCCTGCACAGGGACGTGCCCTCCACCCCGACACGCGGGTTCCTCGCGCGCGCGCACACACACGCGCGCACACACACACGCGCGCATACACACACATTCTTACAAGGACGTGCCCTCCACCCCGACACGCAGGTCCCTCAAACACACACACACACACACACACACACATTCTTACAAGGATGCGCCCTCCACCCCGACACGCGGGTCCCTCAAACACACACACACACACACACACACACACATTCTTACAAGGATGCGCCCTCCACCCCGACACGCGGGTCCCTCAGACACACACACACACACACACACACACTCTCTTACCAGGACGTGCCCTCCACCCTGACACGCGGGTCCCTCAGACACACACACACACACACACACACACACACACACACACACTCTTACAAGGACGTGCCCTCCACCCCGACACGCGGGTCCCTCAGACACACACACACACACACACACACACACACACACACACACATTCTTACAAGGATGCGCCCTCCACCCCGACACGCGGGTCCCTCAGACACACACACACACACACACACACACACACACACACATACACACATTCTTACAAGGACGTGCCCTCCACCCCGACACGCGGGTCCCTCAAACACACACACACACACACACACACACACACACACACATTCTTACAAGGATGCGCCCTCCACCCCGACACGCGGGTCCCTCAGACACACACACACACACACACACACATTCTTACAAGGATGCGCCCTCCACCCTGACACGCGGGTCCCTCAGACACACACACACACACACACACACACACACACAGTCTTACAAGGACATGCCCTCCACCCCGACACGCGGGTCCCTCACACACAGAACCTCAACCCCACGGTCCTGGTCGCCAGAAAGTCACGGGCACAGGAGTCATCGCAGAGCCAAAGCCGCCGCCCTGGGCAGACCTGAGGTGGCGCCACGTATGACGTAGCGTCTCAGCGCGGTGACGTCCGCGCATCCCAGGTGTGGGCGCGGTGGCCGGTGGGGCGGCTGCAGTGGCCACTTCGCACGCAAGACGGGGCTGCATTTTCGAGTCCCGCGAGCAGACACGATCGCTCGGGTTGACGGCTGAGGACACGTGTGCTCGGGGTCGGCCTAGGGCCACACGCCAGCCGGGTCCGGGGACGCCGAGGCAGGGGAGCGTCACGGCGCCCTCGCGGCCGCCCTCACGAAGCCGGCTGCCTGTCCCCGCGGGCCGCTGGCCCCCGGCAGCGCTCGACAGCATCTGTCACGAGGAGTGCGCGTGGCACCTTCTGCCACCACACACGCCCGCCTGAGGCTGCGGACGGACAGACGCACACGACCCCCGACGACCCTGCCTCCAGCTGCCCCGGCTGGCAGAGACCAGGCAGCACAGTCCAACCTGCAGGCGCACGTCTCGCCCAGACTCCGCACTCTGCGGAGCTGGGACACGAGACGGCCACCTGATGCTGCTGCAGGAGCAGACCGGTGTCCTGGCGGGGAGGGCAGTGAGGGGGGAGGGCAGGCAGGGGGAGGTAGTGAGAGGAAGGGCAGTGGGGGGGAGGGCAGGCAGGGGGAGGCAGTGAGGGGGAGGGCAGGCAGGGGGAGGGCAGGCAGGGGGAGGCAGTGAGGGGGAGGGCAGGCAGGGGGAGGCAGTGAGAGGGAGGGCAGTGGGGGGGCAGTGAGGGAAGAGGGCAGGCAGCGGGAGGCACTGAGGGGGAGGGCAGTGAAGGGGAGGGCAGGCAGGGGGAAGCAGTGAGAGGAGGGCAGGCAGGGGGAGGCAGTGAGGAGGGAGGGCAGTGGGGGGGCAGTGAGGGGGGAGGGCAGTGAGGGGGAGGGCAGTGAGGGGGAGGGCAGGCAGGGGGAGGCAGTGAGAGGGAGGGCAGTGGGGGGGCAGTGAGGGAGGAGGGCAGGCAGGGGGAGGTAGTGAGAGGGAGGGCAGTGGGGGGGAGGGCAGGCAGGAGGAGGCAGTGAGCGGGGAGGGCAGACAGGGGGAGGTAGTGGGGGGGCAGTGACGGGGAGGGCAGGCAGGGGGAGGCACTGAGAGGGAGGGCAGTGTGGGGGCAGTGAGGGAGGGCAGGCAGGGGGAGGCAGTGAGAGGGAGGGCAGGCAGGGGGAGGCAGTGAGGGGGAGGGCAGGCAGGGGGAGGTAGTGAGGGGGGGCAGTGAGGGGGAGGCACTGAGAGGGAGGGCAGTGTGGGGACAGTGAGGGAGGGCAGGCAGGGGGAGGCTAGTGAGGGGGGAGGGCAGTGTGGGGGCAGTGAGGGAGGGCAGGCAGGAGGAGGCAGTGAGGGGGGAGGGCAGTGACGGGGAGGGCAGTGGGGGGGCAGTGAGGGAGGAGGGCAGTGAGGGGGAGGGCAGGCAGGGGGAGGAAGTGAGGGGGGAGGGCAGTGAGGGGGAGGGCAGGCAGGGGGAGGCAGTGAAAGTGAGGGCAGTGGGGGGGCAGTGAGGGAGGGCAGGAAGGGGAGGCAGTGAAAGGGAGGGCAGTGGGGGGGCAGTGAGGGAGGAGGGCAGGCAGGGGCAGGCAGTGAGGGGGAGGGCAGGCTGGGGGAGGCAGTGAAGGGGGAGGCAGGCAGTGGCAGGCAGTGAGGGGGCAGTGAAGGAGGAGGGCAGTCAGCGGAAGGTAGTGAAGGGGAGGGCAGGCAGGGGGAGGCAGTGAGAGGGGAGCGCAGGCAGCAGGAGGTAGTGATGGGGAAGGCAGGCAGGGGGAGGCAGTGAGGGGGAGGGCATGGGGGGCAGTGAGGGAGGTGGGCAAGAAGGGGGGGAGGCAATGAGGGAGGAAGGGAGTGAGGAGGGAAGGCACTGCAGGAAGCAGGGCACCAACTGGAGGAGGAGGAAGGAGCAGGGGAGAGGCCGGCTGCGAGGACAGGAGGCTGCGAGGACAAGAGGCTCAGGGCACGGGGAGGTGGGGGGAGGCCTGCTGCGAGGACAGGAGGCTGCGAGGACAGGAGGCTCAGGGCAGGGAGGCGGGGGAGGCTGGCTGGGAGGACAGGAGGCTCGGGGCACAGGGATGGCGAGGGGAGGCTGGCTGTGAGGACAGGAGGCTCGGGGGTTAGGGAGGAGGCGGGGGAGGCCGGCTGGGAGGACAGGAGGCTCAGGGCAGGGAGGAGGCGGGGGAGGCCGGCTGTGAGGACAGGAGGCTCGGGGCTGGGAGGAGGCGGGGGAGGCCGGCTGGGAGGACAGGAGGCTCAGGGCAGGGAGGAGGCGGGAGAGGCTGGATGGGAGGACAGGAGGCTTGGGGCACAGGGAGGTGGGGGGAGGCCGGCTGGGAGAAAAGGAAGCTCGGGGCACAGGGATGGCGTGGGGAGGCCGCTGCAAGGACAGGAGACTCGGGGCACAGGGATAAGGGGTGGGGGAGGCTGGCTGCAAGGACAGGAGGCTGAGAGGACAGGAGGCTTGGGGCAGGGAGGAGGCGGGGGAGGCCTCTGGAGGACAGGAGGCTCAGGGCAGGGAGGAGAAGGAGGGAGGCCGGCTGTGAGGACAGGAGGCTCAGGGCATGGAGGAGGAGGAGGGAGGCCGGCTGGGAGGACAGGAGGCTCGGGGCACAGGGAGGAGGCGGGGGAGGCTGGCTGGGAGGACAGGAGGCTCGGGGCAGGGAGGAGGCGGGAGAGTCCGGCTGGGAGGACAGGAGGCTCGGGGCACAGGGAGGAGGGGTGGTGGAGGCCGGCTGCGAGGACAGGAGGCTCGGGGCAGGGAGGAGGCGGGGGAGGCTGGCTGCGAGGACAGGAGGCTCGGGGCAGGGAGGAGGCGGGAGAGTCCGGCTGGGAGGACAGGAGGCTTGGGGCACAGGGAGGAGGGGTGGGGGAGGCCGGCTGCGAGGACAGGAGGCTCGGGGCAGGGAGGAGGCGGGGGAGGCTGGCTGGGAGGACAGGAGGCTCGGGGCACAGGGAGGAGGGGTGGGGGAGGCCGGCTGCAAGGACAGGAGGCTCGGGGCAGGGAGGAGGCGGGAGAGTCCGGCTGGGAGGACAGGGGGCTCGGGGCACAGGGAGGAGGGGGGGAGCCCAGCTGGGAGGACAGGCAGGCGCACCACGCAGGGAGCTACAAGCACAGGCCCCACGGCGGGACCCGCCCGAAGCCGCCAGCCCGTCGGTCAGCGGCGGACACACACACGCTCCGAGCACTGCACACGCACCCCTGCCCACGGCCACACGAGCCGGGGCGTGAACCACGCGATGCGCCAGCAGGCACAGCACAGGGCACGTCCCGGGCCGCGTCCCAGGGGTCGTTCCGTCCGCCGGCGGGACCTCCTCCCGGCTCAACGACCACCTCCCCGGTGTCCCCCTCCTCCCCGGTCACCGCTCAACTCGGTCCCCGCCCTCCTGGGTCAGGGTCCAATACGGTCTCCGTCGCCCGGGTCACCCCTCCTCACGGTCCCTGTCCTCCCTGGTCGTGGCTCAACATGCTCCGCACTCCCTGGACACGCCCTCGGTCCGGCCCCCGTCCTCTGCTGGTTTCTGTCCTCCTCAGTCACAGCTCACAGACGGTCCTGTGTCCTCCTCAGTGACTCGTCAGGGATGGCTCTGTGTCCTCCCTGGTCCCGTGCCAGGACAGTCTGTGTCCTTGTCTGTCACACATCAGGGACGGTCTGTGTCCTCTTTGGTCACACGTCGGGATGGGCCCCGTCTCCCCATCAGGGACAGTCACACGTGAGGGACAGCCCTGTGTCCCCTCAGTCACGTGTCAGGACGGTCCCCATGCCTTCAGTCACACGTCAGCGACAGTCCGGTGCCCTCAGTCACACATCAGGACCGTCCCTGTCATCAGGCCCTTCTGTCCAGGCCTCAGCACTCAGAAGCCTCACGTCCCAGACATGCACGTGTTCCCGAGACTTGTCCTCTGTTCAGTCACTGGGGGGGCCCCGGGGACCGTGGGGGCTGGCACGGCGGACAGGCCAGCTCAGTGCTCCAGGGGCCTGAACCTCTACACAGAGCTGCAGACACAGTGCATGCAAGCAGGGTGTGGTGGGGGAGGGGATAACATGGGAGAGTGTGGTGCAGGGAGGGAGGGGGAAGGGGGGGGAGGCAGGGCGCGGGAGGGAATTGAAGGAGGGAGGGAGGGCGGAGAGGAGGGAGGGAGGGCGGGAGAGGGAAAGAAAGAGGGAGGGTGAGGAAGGGAAGGAGGGAGGGGCAAGGAGGGAGGGAGGATGGAGGGAGGAGAGGGAAGGAGGGAGGGAGGGGGAAGGAGGGAGGGAGGGGGAAGGAGGGAGGGGATAAGGAGAGGGGGAGGGAGAGGGGGAGGGAGGGGGAAGGAGGGAGGGGAAGGAGGGAGGGGGAGGAGGGAGGGAAGGAGGGAGGGGATAAGGAGAGGAGGAGGGAGGGGGAAGGAGGGCGGGGAGGAGGGATGGGGAGGAGGGAGGGGAGAACGGAGGGGATAAGGAGAGGAGGAGAGAGGGGGGAGGGAGGGGAGGAGGGAGGGAAGGAGGGAGGGAAGGAGGGAGGGGGAGGAGGGAGGGAAGGAGGGAGGGGATAAGGAGAGGGGAGGGAGGGGGAGGAAGGAGGGAAGGAGGGGGAAAAGGAGGGAGGGAGGTTCGCGTCCGCGAACCGCGCTGACTGACGTCCTCTGCAAGCAGGGAGGCCTCGGGGTCTCCCACGTGCTGCTGTCTGCCGTTCTGTCCTCCCGCCCGGCCCCGTCCACGCACGTCCCGCACCTGGCCCGGCGAACGAGCAGACGAGCTGCACCCTGTCCCAGGGGGAAGCAGGGAAGGGCATTGCTTGAGCCGTGATGGCCTCGGCCCCGACGCCTGACGCACACCCAACACCCGGGCCCCAGACCCCGGCCGGCACTTCAGCTCTGAGCAAAGCTCGGCCGACGTGGACGGCGGGACCCCCGGCTGTGACTTATGGAGGGACACCGGCGTTCACCGCACACTCGCCCCAGATTGGACCCTCGTCCGCTTCCTGGTGCCGCACCCCCCCCCCCCGAGACCCTGTTCCAATACGGACCCCTCGTCCCAAGCCACGAGCACACGCCTCCTCTCGTCTCTGACTTTCCCAGAAGCCCCGTCCTCTCTTCTCCGCCAGCCACGCTACTCAGCAAACCGTCTTCCCGTCCTGTGGCTCACGTTGCATTTCTACCCTGCGAGACACCAAGGGCCCCCGGGGGCTGGCCCTGGGGGACCCCCCCCCCCGGGGACCTTGCGCTCGGCCTGCCGCCCCCAGCCCCCAGCCCCAAGCGCAAAGCGTAAAGTCGTGCCAGACGGGCAGGGCCTGAAGCAGCAGCGTCCTTCTGGGGGAAACGCATCATCACGTCAGGACTGCACACCTCCCCAAAGCACCGAGGAGAACGAGCCGTCTGCGGTCACGGCGCAGAAACACAGAGGGAGGCCCTCAGCCACTTCTGCACCTGGGAAACTGAGGCAGGTGACAGTTGTAGCACAAGCGGGGGGGGGCAGGGTGTATGTTGAGAGAGAGAGGGAGAGAGAGAGGGAGGGAGAGAGCGAGAGAGACAGAGTGTGAGCAGGGGAGGGGTCAGAAAGGGAGGGAGACAGAGAATCCGAAGCAGGTTCCAGACTCCGAAGTGTCAGCACAGAGCCCGACGCGGGGCTTGAACCCACGAACCGTGAGATCGGGACCTGAGTCGAAGTCAGACGCTCAACCGACTGAGCCACCCAGGAGTACCAGAGTCCCCTTATGTATTTTGAGAGAGCACGCAGGCAGGGGAGGGGCAGAGAGGGAGGGAGGGAGAGAGGGAGGGATGGAGAGAGGGAGGGAGCGAGGGAGGGAGACAGGGAGGAAATCCCAAGCAGGCTGGGCACGGTCAGCAGTGAGCCCAACGCAGGGGCACAAACTCACGACCTGTGCGGTCACGACCTGACCTAAACCGTGGAGTGGGGAGCCCCCCAGGCACACCTAAAAAACAGCATGTGTTTAGAAGAGACGCGCGTGAGGGGGGCCGGGGTGGCTCGGTCGGTTAGGCCTGCGACTTCGGCTCGGGTCACGGTCTGGCGGTCCGTGAGTTCGAGCCCCGCGTGGGGCTCTGTGCTGATGGCTCGGAGCCTGGAGCTTGCTTCCGTCTGTGTCTGTCTGCCCCGTGCCACTTGTGCTCTCTCTCTCTCTCTCTCTCTCTCAAAAACTAAATGAACATTAAAAAAAAATTTTGGGGGGGGGGGCACCTGGGTGGCTCGGTCGGTTAGGCCTGTGACTTCGGCTCGGGTCGGGACCTCGCGGTCCGTGAGTTCGAGCCCCGCGTCGGGCTCCGTGCTGGGCCTTCAGAGGCTGGAGCCTGCTTGGGATTCTGTGCCTCCCTGTCCCTCTGCCCCTCCCCTGCTGGCGATCTGTCGCGCTCTCTCAAAGACAAGTAAACGTTAAAATACAACAGAGGTGCACGTACGACGTAAGGGCCAGGCTGCACGCGTCTTGAAGTGCGGGAACGCAGGCCATGGTGGCCCCCAGAAGGCAGCGGTGGCTGCGATTCTGCCGTGCGCACGGCACCGCGGGGACGTCCCGCGTCGGCACCACACCACAGCGCCCAGGGGCCGTCACGGAGGCCCCCGCGACTCGACCCGCAGCGTCAGCGCTCTGGTGCCCACAGCGGCCGCCCGGCAGGGACGCAGGCTGAGCTCCGTGCCCCCGGGCGCCGCTGAGAAGCAGCCCGGATGGACGGACAGACGGACGGACAGAC
The DNA here is from genome assembly GCF_024362965.1 of Panthera pardus. NCBI lineage: Eukaryota > Metazoa > Chordata > Mammalia > Carnivora > Felidae > Panthera > Panthera pardus. The sequence goes on from NW_026526843.1 coordinate 118,092,377, forward strand.
AGGGAGAGAGAAAACAGCCGTGTGTGGCCATGCGAGATTCACAAGTTTAATCTCCGGGACATAAATAGAGCTCGGCCCAGCACAGCTGGCGCACACACATTCCCGTCCGCACACGGGGCGTCCTTGGGAGGCCGGCCACCTCCCGGGGCTGCGAGGCAGGCCTCTGCGGGTTCTGCGGGGGACCGCGCGGGGCCTTCCCTGACCTCCAGCACATGGGACAGACCTGTCTGGACCCGAAGGAGGCGCACCCGCGGTCGTGCTGGATATGCTCTCTGAGGAAGAAAAGGAGGGAAGACAGAGGAGAGGGAGGGAGAGAGACAGAGAGAGGGAGAGAGGGGAGAGAGGGGGGAAGAGGGAGGGAGGAAGAGGCAGAGAGGGAGGGACAGGAGAGCGAGGAGAGCGAGGAGAGCGAGAGCAAGAGCGAGGAGCGAGAGAGAGAGAGAGAGAGCGAGAAGTGGGAGAGACAGAGAAGTGGGGAGAGAGGGAGTGGGAGAGAGGGAGGGAGAGAGAGGGAGGGAGAGAGAGGGAGGGAGAGAGAGGGAGGGAGAGAGAGGAGGGAGAGAGAGGGAGGAGAGAGAGAGGGAGGAAGAGAGGAGGTAGGGTCAGAGGTCGTGAGCGAGAGAGCGAGAGTGAGAGCGAGAGCGAGAGAGAGAGAACGCCTCCCCCACGCAGCTACGTCGGTCCGTGGGCACTGACCCCCCGCGCAGCCCCAGAGCCACAGAGCGGATGGCTGCCCGTGGATGGCTGCCCGTGGATGGCTGTCCACGCGGGCGCACCGGGGGCCCTGTCGACGCCCGTGCGGCCCCTCTGGAGGACAACGGCGTCTCCCGCGGAAGGCGTGGGCGCCGTGTCTCCGCGGCCGCGTCTGCTCCGACCACCCGGCCTCAGGTGCTCAGGGGGTCGAGGGCTGGGACGTCCGACGTGACGGGACACGAGAGAAGGGCAGGCTGAGCCACGCCAGGCACGGGGGGCTCAGCCCCGTGGCACCGCAGGGCGGACCCTCGCCCCGGGAATGCACGCGAGCCGGCACCCCCCTCGGACGCCGTGGCCGGGCCAAGAGGGCCCCGCGGGCCACGAGCCAGCCCCCGCCCGCCAGCTGGCGGGGGGCTCACCAACAGGACTGCAGGCCACGTGCCGGACGCACAAACGGGACTCGGGCTCAGTGTTTAAAACAGGAGCGTTAGTGACCCCAACACGGGATGGGGTGTGCCACGCTCTCCCCACGTCAGGGGGTTCTGCTGTCCGCGTCGGGGCGCTGGTGGGGGCGGGCTGGACACCGGACTGCCAAGGGACTGGAGCCATGACGCCCATGGGGCCCGGAGCGCGGTGGGGACGAGGCCGCAACACCGCCATGTGTGGATGCCAGGGCGTGGCAGGGAGGAGGGCGCACGGGGAGGCTCACGGTCCACTCCCGGCCCAGTGAACAGGCATCAAGGGGGCGAGCCCCGCGTGGCACCGTGGCCCTGCTCAGCTTGTGGCCCGGCTCGCGTCTGGGACGGCAGGAGCACAGAGGCCAGCCGCCAGCAGGCGGAGGAGAGATCAGCTCACCTCACGGGGCATCCCTGGGGGACGGCGACCCCGGAGGTCGCACGCGGCACCGTGCGGGGCCTGTGTGCCCGCACGAGGGCCCCGCGGGGAGGCCGGCCGGGACGGGTGGTGCCACACCGTAGAACAGCGGGGGCCCCAGGAGCCGGGGGCCAGGCTGGCAGGGGGATTCTCCGCGGGGGGGATGACAGCTCGGGTCCTGGATTGGGCAGGGGCACCTGCCCTGGGCGGGGGGGGGGGGGGGGGGGGGGCGGTGAGAGGGACACAGAGGGGAGCATCTGCAGTCTGGATGTGCAGAAGGCTACACAGGAGGAACCCCAGGAGGACGGGCAGGCAGGGGGCAGGCACGTGTGTGCCACTCAGCTGAGGGCCACAGCGAGCTCAGGGCAAGGACACGCGGCCACGGTCCACACAGCCCTCTGGCCCCCCGTCCAGGGGCACATGGAGCGAGCGGCACAGCCGTCACCCGAGTCCCTCTCTCCACCACACCCTCCGCCTTCTCTCTGTCCCCACCTCTCCCTTAACCTCCCTCCCCACCGCTCCCCTAATCTCCCCTCCCCTCCCTACCTCTTCAATAATCTCCCCTCCCCTCAACCCTTATCTCACCACCCTCCCCACTTTTCCCCTAACCTCCCCTCCCCTCCCCACCGCTCCCCTAATCTCCATTCCCCCACCTCTCCCTAATCTCCCCTCCCCTCCACTAATCTCTCCCCCTCACCTCTCCTCTAACCTCCCCTCCCCACCTCTCCAATAATTTCCCCTTCCCTCAACCCTAATCTCACCACCCTCCCCCACATTTCCCCTAATCTCATCCTCCCCTCCCCACTTCACCCCTAATCTCCCCTCCCCGAAGTCTCCCCTAATCTCCCCTCTCCACCTCTCCCCTAATCTCACTTTCCCTCCCCACCTCTCCCCTAATCTCGCCTCCCCTCCTCTAATCTCCCCTCCCCTCCCCTATCTCTCCCCTCCCCTCTCCATCTGTCCCCTAATCTCCCCTCCCCTCCCCACTGCTGTCCTAATCTCCCCCTTCCCACCTCTCCCCTAATCTCCCCTCCCCTCCCCATCTCTCTCCTAATCTCATCAACCCTCCCCCACCTCTCCCCTAACAATCTCTCCCCTAATCTCCCCTCCTCTCCCCATCTGTCCCCTAATCTCACCTCCCCTCCCCAGTGCTGTCCTAATGTCCCCCTTCCCCACTTCCCCCCTAATCTCCCCTCCCCCGCCCCACCCTTCCCCTAACCTCCCCTCCCCACCGCTCCCCTAATCTCCCTTCCCCCACCTCTCCCCTAATCTCCCCTCCCCTCCACTAATCTCTCCCCCCTCACCTCTCCCCTAACCTCTCCTCCCCTCCCCACCTCTCCAATAATTTCCCCTTCCCTCAACCCTAATCTCACCACCCTCCCCCACATTTCCCCTAATCTCATCCTCCCCTCCCCACCTCACCCCTAATCTCCCCTCCCCCAATGTCTCCCAAAATTTCATCCTCCCCTCCCCCACCTCACCCCTAATCTCCCCTCCCCCGACGTCTCCCCTAATCTCCCCTCTCCACCTCTACCCTAATCTCACGTTCCCTCCTCACCTCTCCCCTAATCTCTCCTCGCCTCCTCAAATCTCCCCTCCCCCTCCCCACCTCTCCCCTAATCTCCACTACTCTCCTCTAATCTCCCATCCCCACCTCTCCTCTATACTCCCCTCCCTCCCCTAATCTCCCCTCCCTCTCCCCCCACATCTCCCCTAATCTCATTCTCCCTCTCCCACCTATCCCCTAACTCCTCTCCCCTCCCTACCTCTCCCCCTCCCCACCTCTCCCCTAACCTCCCCTCCCCTCCCCATCACTCCCCTCCCCTTCCCCCATCTATCTCCTAATCTCATTCTCCCTCCACCCACCTCTCCCCTAATCTCCTCTCCCCTCCCCACTTCTCCCCTAACCTCCCCTCCCCTCCCCATCTATCCGCTAATCTCCCCTCTCTCCCCTAATCTCATCCTCCTCTTCCCCCACCTGTCCCCAAATCTCCCCTCCCCATCTCTCCCCTAATCTCACCACCCCTACCCCCACCTCTCCCCTAATCTCCCCTCCCTTCCCCCCTCCACACCTCTCCTCTAATCTCGCCTCCCCTCCTCTAATCTCCCCTCCCCTCCCCATCTCTCCCCTCCCCTCCCCGTCTGTCCCCTAATCTCACCTCCCCTCCCCACTGCTGTCCTAATCTCCCCCTTCCCCACCTCTCCCCTAATCTCCCCCTCCCCTCCCCATCTCTCTCCTAATCTCATCAACCCTCCCCACCTCTCCCCTAATATCTCCCCTAATCTCCCCTCCTCTCCCCACCTTTCCCCTAATCTCACCTCCCCTCCCCAGTGCTGTCCTAATCTCCCCCTCCCCCACCTCCCCCCTAATCTCCCCCTCCCCCGCCCCCACCCTTCCCCTAACCTCCCCTCCCCCACTGCTGTCCCTAATCCTCCCCCCTTCCCCACCTCCCCCCTTCCCTCCCCCATCTCTGTCCTAATCTCATCCTCCCTCCCCCACCACTCCCCTCATCCCCCCTCCCCCCCACCTGTCCCCTCATCTCCCCTCCTCCACCTGTCCCCTCATCTCACCTCCTCTCCCCAGCTTTCCTCTCCTCCCACACCCCAGGTCTCCCCTAGTCTCATTCCCCCCCCCTCCCCCAGCCTCCCAGCATCCCCCCCAGGCTGTCCTGTCCGCCCTAGTCCCTACCCCACAGGCTCTGCCATCCGCCCCATCCCATGCCCCCCATGCAGTCCACCCTCCCCCTTTCTCCCTTCCTCCCATGCGCCACCGCTCAGAGCACCTCCCTCCCCTCATCACAGCCCCCACCAGGCCCACGGCCCCAGTCCACCAGGGCCACGTGCTGACCCGCCCAGGGCCACGTCCACATCCACACTGAGACACTGTGGGCTGAAAGAAGCCTGGAGAACCCCCCCGCCTCTCCCCCACGAGAGACACCCCGATTCACCCCCCACACACCTTGGGGAACACCCGCTTTACCCGATATACATGGTCATCCCTGCAAAACACCGTCGAAATAGATCATCTGTACCGTGAAACACTTAGCCGTTAGAGGAGACCCGGTCTCCCCAGCGCCGATGCGCGTGAGATCAGCAGCTCCGCTAACGCAACTGTGTCCTCTGAGCCCTTCACAGCCAGTCGCCGCCCCACCGCCGTGACGCCTTCGAAAACCACCGACACCCTCGTGAACCACGCGTGAGACACGTTAACCACCGAACGTCCGTCTCCCGGTGCATGAAAGGAAATCACTTTCGCGGTCATAAAGACTCCAACCCCCTGTCCTTAAACACAAGGAACAGGCGTGCAACCGTGATCGGGTCTGCACAAAATCTGGGAACCTGAACACGGAGGTCAGAGACAACCCAGGAGTCGTGTACCCGCGGGGACGGGACCCTAAAGAATACTCCAGTTACAACATCCACACAAGGCCGGCCCTTGTCTCCCCAAACGCACTGTGCGATTCGGGGTCAATTTTTATCCCTGCACCCTACGTTCCCGGAGCTAACTTGTCGGCTGCAGGGAAAACGCGAGTGTTTCATGGGGTGCCAGGAAGCCAGGTGCAAGGCCTGTGGGGGGAGAGAGGGGGAGCGGAGCCCCGCGGGTACCTACAGCCTCCCCAACCCCCGGCACTACAGGGCGAGAGGCTGCAGAAACACCCTCAAGTTAGAGCATGGGGGTCCCGGAAAGCCCGACGTGGAAAGGACGCGCTGGCCTCACAGGATTCACGCACACGCAGACAGAAGGACAGGCCTTTCCGTCCGAGCGCCCGTGAGCGTCGTGAGTCTGTGCGACGGTCGTGCAGTTCCCAAGCCGCCTGGTTCCTCACGCCCGCCGGGCGCCCGCTCTGGCCGGTGCGGGGCGCGACTATCTCCCCAGAGCCCGGGAGGGAACTGGGGCCGGAGCACAGAGGGGCAGGACCTGGGGACAAGGCAGGCAAAGCTCCCCTCTCACCAGCCGTTTCCTGTGTGCACCAGGAAGGGTGCCAGCCAGCAGCTGGAGTGAAAGAGGGTCGATGGACGCTCCCAGCCCGGCTCCGCAGCCCGGCTCCGGGGCGCGTCCTGGCTGCACACACCCAACCCGCCAGAACCTCAGGCAAGCCAAGGCGGGGCTCCGCGGGAAGAAGGCTCCCCCGGCAATCGGGACCTCTGGTCGCGCTGGGAGGCACCAGCGAGGGACGGCAGGTGAGACCCCGCCTGTGGCACGGCCCCTGGTCTGCGCGGCCCGGTGAGGGCGCAGACGCACCCCGCCTGCCCCGGAGCGGCCCCCCCAGCCCCGGTCTGCCTGCTCCTGCCCCGGAGCGGCCCCCCAGGCCTCGGCCCGCCTACCCCTGCCCCGGAGCGGCCCCCCAGCCCTCGGCCCGCCTGCCCCTGCCCCGGAGCAGCCCCCCAGCCCTCGGCCCGCCTGCCCCTGCCCCGGAGCGGCCCCCCAGCCCTCGGCCCGCCTACCCCTGCCCCAGAGCGGCCCCCAGCCCTCGGCCCGCCTGCTCCTGCCCGGGAGCGGCCCCCCCAGCCCCGGTACGCCTGCCCCTGCCCCGGAGCGGCCCCCCAGCCCTCGGCCCGCCTTCCCCTGCCCCGGAGCGGCCCCCCAGCCCTCGGCCCGCCTGCCCCTGCCCCGGAGCGGCCCCCCAGCGAGGGCCCAGGCGCACCCCACCTGCACCTGCCGGAAGGCCTTCAGCCTCTTCTTGAAGCGGGAGGGCAGCACGAAGTCACAGCCGCGGGCCAGCGAGGCCAGCTCCTGCCTCAGGTCGGGGTCCTGGCGCAGGGACAGCTCCCTGAGCCGCATGTCGGCTCGCACGGGCCGCCGGGGGCCGGGCCACACGCCGCGCTCTCGCTCTCGCTCTCGGGGCTGGGCCGGGCCGGGGCCGGCGGGCTCGGGGTAGCGGCTGCGCCCGGCGGGACGGTCTGGGCGGCCGGGCTCAGGGCGCTCCATGCGTGGCCGGCCAGGCGCTCTGGGGGCCGGCCCGGGGCCGCCCGCATTCCACAGGCTGAGGAGGGCACATGGCCGCGGGAGGGGGAGGGGGCGCCCTGCTGCTCCTCCCCGCGGGCCGGTGGCTGGCGGCTGGTGGCCGGCCGCACGGCAGGGAGCGCCTGGCGGGAGCCAGCTCCCCGCGCGGCCCCCGTCCCGTGGCGAGCAAACAGGTCGGGAAGGCGAGATCTGGGGGACAGCCCTGCTGGTTCCGGGAGTGGGGGTGCACAGAGCCTCCGGGCAGACACGTGAAGTGACCTGGGGAGCCGCCAGCTCCTGAGCACAGGCGGGGAGGGCTGGCACGGGCGCTCCCTGTCCCCGACACCAGACAGCCTGTTCCAAGCTTGCTCCGCGGCCCTGCCTGGTGCCCGGGAGCCCAGAGCGGCTGCGCCCTCCCTGAAATCCAGCCGAAAACACGGGTCGGCCCTGCCACATCCCGACTCTGCCCTTAAGAGCCCAGAAGACAAAAGGGAGAGGGTCCTGTGACTCTGCCTGTTCACCAACGGGCGCGGGAAAGAGGCAGGATTTTATAGCTTTCCTGCCACCCTTCACGAGGAAAATCACGTAGAATATGACGTAGGTTACGTAGAACACACAGTGTAACTTCTTTTTCAGAATTTTTCGCAGTTTACTTATTTTTGAGAGAGAGAGAGGGAGACACACACACACAGACGTGGAGAGGGGGAAGGGCCAGCAAGCTTAAGAGCAGGGGAGGGGCAGACAGAGATGAGACACACAATCCGAAGCAGGATCCAGATTCTGAGCTGTCAACCAGAGCCCCACGCGGGGCTCGAACTCATGAACCGAGAGATCGTGACCTGAGCCGGATGCAACTGAGAGTGAGGTTCTGCTGTGGGCGGAAAGCACAGAAGACGGGCCCACAACAGGGTCCCCCGGACACCCGCACGGGGCCCGGAGCGGGGACCCCCGGACACCCTCACCCCTGCCGTGCCCCTACATGCACACAGAGTCCCTACACGCCTTTCGCAACAGGTCACATCACGGAGGCCGTGGGGGGGGGGGCGTAGCCTTGCAGAGCGTGTCTCGAAGCACCCCTGCCCCCCTCCCGGTTCCAACTGCTGTTGGGGAGGCACGTCCGCCTCTGGGGTCCTCCTCTTCTGCGTCCGCCCTGGTGCATCCATCTGCCCCGCTTCCTGAATGTCACGGATCCCCGCCAAGCGCTCTGAGGTCCCCCGGACAGGCCGACCAGGGCCGTGTGTGCCAACCAGCAGAGGAAAGCGGGCGCTGCACGACCTGGGGCAGGTGCGTGAGGCCGCAGGACAGGGCTTGCACCGCTCCGTGCACACCCAGACCCAGGTGCCACTCGCAGGTAGGTCCCGCGAGCCCCGCGCCCCTGGAACGACCAGACCCAGGAACCAGTCACAGGTCAGAGTGCAGTGGGGCCCCACCTGCCGATCTTACTCCGCTGCCCTGGGTCCCTGCACACCTTCAGGAAGAGCTGCGACTTGTGTAGCGAGCACGAGCGGGCCCTGCCCTGCTGCCCCCAACCCCCAGGTCACTTGCGCTCGAGGAAGGACGCAAGGTGGATGTCCCTCCCCGGCCCTGGGCCCCGGGCTGGGGCGGTGGCCACACTTCACTGCTGCGGACCGGAGGGCGTTCGCCACGGCACGCGGGAGCCCTCTCCCTGCCTGGAACAGCCCGGCCGTGCACACGCGGGGTGGCCGGCTGGAGCCCACGCGGAGCACACGCGGGGGCCACTGGCCACAGACGCAGAACGGCCCAAGGGAGCTGCTCCCAAGGGCACCAGCAGAGGGCGGTGAGCGCAGCCAAAGTGCTCCTTTCTTCCTTTCTTTGTTGTTGGTTTTTTTTTTTTTTAATTTTTTTTTTTTAACGTTTATTTGTTTTTGAGACAGAGAGACAGAGCATGAACAGGGGAGGGGCAGAGAGAGGGAGACACAGAATCTGAAACAGGCTCCAGGCTCTGAGCTGTCAGCACAGAGCCCGACGCGGGGCTCGAACTCACGCGAGATCACACGAGATCCTGACCTGAGCCGAAGTCGGCCGCTTAACCGACTGAGCCACCCAGGCGCCCCTGGTTTTTTTTTTTTTTTTTTTTTTTTTTTTAAGTTTTTTAACGTTGATTTCTGAGAAAGAGAGAACGCGAGCGGGGGGGGGGGGGGGGGGGGGGGGGGGGGGCAGAGACCTACACACACAGAATCGCAAGCAGGCTCCAGGCTCCGAGCCGTCAGCGCACAGCGCGACGCGGGCCTCGAACCCACCGACTGTCACATCGCCACGTGGGCCGAGGTGGGACGCTCCACCGACTGAGCCCCCCGGGCGCCACCCACTTAGTCTCCAAGTCTGGGGAGCTGCGTCCACGCAGCCGAGCCAACGGCAGCAACGGTGACGTCACGGCGGCCGGCGGCAAAGCCGGGGAACCCGGAAACTGCTCAGGGACCGCGGGCGGAGTCAGCAAGGTCTGTGAACCTCCACCACGGAGGTGAAGCTCTCCAGGCTTTCTCCTTCACGCGTGAGCAGTGACGCAGGGACCGGGGCGGCCCAGCTGGTTGAGGGTCCGACTCTTGGTTTCAGCTCAGGACTTGGTCCCAGGGTCCTGGCTGGACCCCACGAGAGCTCAGGGTGCAGCCTGCTTACGATTCCCACGCGCTCTCTGCCCCTCCCCTACTGGACTCTCTCTGAAAAAATTATACAAAGGAGTCAATAAATAAAAATCCTGCGGTGACCCAACTACAAGTGTATCAGCAGCATTAGCGTGAGCCAGTGCGTAAAACGTGAAACAGACCTGAGCAGGTCCAGGAAAATCTTGCTACATAAACCACAAGTTTTATTCCAAATAAATTAAAAAAAAAAAAAAAAAAAAAGGAAGCTTTTACTCACTTGTTGACTTGTAAATAAATATCAGGGAAAGTTCAACAGTTCTTCAAAGTTTCAAAGGTACTTATGACAGAGACAGACACACGGAAGGAAGGGGACAGAGGAGAAGTGAGGGAGAGAGGCAGGGGCAAAGAGACAGAAGACAGGGAGAGGGAGGGAGGGAGGGAGGAGTGAGAGAAGGAGGGGCAAAAAGAGGGGAGAAAGGAAGAGGGATGGAGGGAGGGAGAGACTGAGGGAGACCAGGAGGGAGGGAGGGAGGGAGGGAGGGAGGGGGGAGAGACAGAAAGAGGGAGGGAGGGAGGGAGAGAGAGGGAGGCAGGGAAGGCCTGGGGGTCAGAGGGCCTGATGGAGTGAGAGGAGACAGAAAGAGAGGAAGGGGAGACGGGGAGGGAGAGGGAGGCAGGGAGAAGGAGGGAGGCAGGCAGAGAGGAAGAGTAACCCCCCATTACTACTCTCGGCATCTTAAGAAAAGGACCGGATCCAAAGCCGGCTCACTTTAAACATCCCCCCTTACCAGGAACATAAGGGAACCTCTCCCACCGGGACACGGCCTCTGTGAAGACACCGGACTAACTTCACCCTTGACCCCAGCGGACATCCACCCCGCTGCACCCCCGCTGCTCCCCGACAAGACCCCCCCTCCTCCCGCACACCCCAGCCAGAGCAATCAGGCCCAGGTGGACGACTATCTATTCACACACAGTATGACCCCTGCCCCCCCCCCCCCCCCCCCAGGTAGAGAGGATCCTCATCTAATCTCGTGGAGATCACTGGGCAAAACAGTAGTCTCTGCACCCAGCACCTGTGACAACTCAGAGTGTCACTGAGACAATCGCATCACAAAGGCAGGGAGAGGCATCCTTGCAACAGCTGATACAAACCGGGAAGACCTGCGCCCCTCCCGAGAACCCCTGCTGACGGGGTCACAGAGCCCTCAAGAAATGACAGGTGCTCATGCCCACGGGCCCCCAAGGACCAGCAGAGTCAAGACTGCAGCACCCCGACTCTCCCCAGGTGACCCCAACAGCAGACGGTCCCCGACTCTCACCAAGTGACCCAAAGAGCAGACGGTCCCCGACTCTCACCAAGTGACCCCAACAGCACACAGCCCCCAACTCTCACCAGGTGACCCCAAAAGCAGACAGGCCCCCCACTCTCACCAGGTGACCCAAAAGCAGACAGGCCCCCCACTCTCACCAGGTGACCCAAAAGCAGACAGGCCCCAACTCTCACTGGGTGACCCCAACAGCAGACAGGCCCCGACTCTCCCCAGGTGACCCCAACAGCACACAGCCCCCAACTCTCACCAAGTGACCCAAAGAGCAGACAGGCCCCGACTCTCACCAGGTGACCAATCAGCAGACAGCCCCCGACTCTCAACAGGTGACCCCAATGGCAGACCACCCCCAACTCTCACCGGGTGACCCCAACAGCACACAGCCCCCCACTCTCACCAAGTGACCCAAAAGCAGACAGGCCCCAACTCTCACTGGGTGACCCCAACAGCAGACAGGCCCCGACTCTCCCCAGGTGACCCCAACAGCACACAGCCCCCGACTCTCACCAAGTGACCCAAAGAGCAGATGGTCCCCAACTCTCACCAAGTGACCCAAAGAGCAGACAGGCCCCAACTCTCACCAGGTAACCCCAACAGCAGATGGCCCCCAACTCTCACCAAGTGACCCCAACAGCAGACGGTCCCCAACTCTCACCGGGTGACCCCAACAGCAGACAGGTCCCGACTCTCATCAAGTGACCCCAACAGCAGATGGTCCCCAACTCTCACCAAGTGACCCAAAAGCAGACGGTCCCCAACTCTCACGAAGTGACCCCAGCAGCAGAAAGTCCCCAAGTCTCACCAAGTGACCCAAACAGCAGACGGTCTCCAACTCTCACCAAGTGACCCCAACAACAGACAGCCCGCAACTCTCACCGGGTGACCTCAACAGCACACAGTCCCCCACTCACACCAAGTGACCCAAACAGCAGACAGCCCCCAACTCTCACCAAGTGACCCCAACAGCAGATGGTCCCCAACTCTCACCAAGTGACCCAAAAGCAGACAGCCCCCAACTCTCACGAAGTGACCCCAACAGCAGAAAGTCCCCAAGTCTCACCAAGTGACCCAAACAGCAGACGGTCCCCAACTCTCACGAAGTGACCCAAAAGCAGACAGCCCCCAACTCTCATGAAGTGACCCAAACAGCAGACAGCCAACTCTCCCCAAGTGACCCCAACAGCAGACAGCCCCCGACTCTCACCAGGTGACCCCAACAGAAGACAGCCCCCGACTCTCACCAGGTGACCCCAACAGCACACAGCCCCCAACTCTTACCAAGTGACCCAAACAGCAGATAGCCCCCAACTCTCACCAGGTGACCAAACAGCAGACAGCCCCCAACTCTCAACAGGTGACCCCAATGGCAGACAGCCCCCAACTCTCACTGGATGACCGCAACAGCACACAGTCCCCCGCTCTCACCAGGTGACCCCAATAGCAGACAGTCCCCGACTCTCACCAGGTGACCCCAACAGCAGACAGCCCCCAACTCTCACCAGGTGACCCCAAAAGCACACAGTCCCCCACTCTCACCAAGTGACCCAAACACCGCCAGTCCCCTACTCTCACCAGGTGACCCCAACAGCACACAGCCCTCAACTCTCACCAGGTGACCCAAAAGCAGAGAGCTCCCGACTCTCACCAAGTGACCCAAAGAGCAGACAGCCCCCAACTCTCACCAAGTGAACCAAAAGCAGACAGGCCCCAAGTCTCACCGGGTGACCCCAACAGCACACAGCCCCCCACTCTCACCAAGTGACCCCAACAGCACACAGCCCCCAACTCTCCCCAGGTGACCCAAACACCGCCAGTCCCCTAGTCTCACCGGGTGACCCCAACAGCACACAGCCCCCCACTGTCACCAAGTGATCCCAACAGCAGACAGCCCCCAACTCTCACCAAGTGATCCAAAAGCAGACAGGCCCCAACTCTCACCAGGTGACCCCAACAGCAGACAGCCCCCAACTCTCACCGGGTGACCCTAACAGCAGACAGCCCCCAACTCTCACCGGGTGACCCCAACAGCACACAGTCCCCCACTCTCACCAAGTGACCCAATGAGCAGCCAGTCCCCAACTCTCACCAGGTGACCCCAACAGCACACAGCCCCCAACTCTCCCCAGGTGACCCAAACACCGCCAGTCCCCTAGTCTCACCGGGTGACCCCAACAGCACACAGCCCCCCACTGTCACCAAGTGATCCCAACAGCAGACAGCCCCCACTCTCACCAAGTGACCCAAAAGCAGACAGGCCCCAACTCTCACCAGGTGACCCCAACAGCAGACAGCCCCCAACTCTCACCGGGTGACCCTAACAGCAGACAGCCCCCAACTCTCACCGGGTGACCCCAACAGCACACAGTCCCCCACTCTCACCAAGTGACCCAATGAGCAGCCAGCCCCCAACTCTCACCAGGTGACCCCAACAGCACACAGTCCCCAACTCTCACCAAGTGACCCAAACAGCAGATGGTCCCCAACTCTCACCAAGTGACCCCAACAGCACACAGCCCCCAACTCTCCCAAGGTGACCCAAACACCGCCAGTCCCCTACTCTCACCAGGTGACCCCAAACAGCAGACAGCCCTCAACTCTCACCGGGTGACCCCAACAGCACACAGTCCTCCAACTCTCCCCAAGGGACCCAAACAGCAGACGGTCCCCAACTCTCCCCAAGTGACCCAAAGAGCAGACAGCCCCCAACTCTCACCGGGTGACCCAAAAGCAGACAGGCCCCAACTCTCACCCGGTGACCAAACAGCAGCCAGGCCCCACGAACATCTCATCAGCCTCTTCACGCGAGTACTGACAAGGGGTTTCCACCACAACCTGGACCAAAGCTGGAGGCCGGACCTCCCGCTCGCTGGCCAGCGGCCGGCACCCGGGCGGGCCACGTGTGAATAAACACACGTTTGCATCCACGCATCACAAGACGCTCCAGAAACATGCAGCCATCTGTGCCAACTGCCTGTGGGCAAAGTCCAGAACAATTCAAGGAAAAACAATTGTCTTTTCAAAAATGTTGTTGCAATAACCAGGCACTCAAAAAAAAAAAAAAAACACCAAAAAAAACCCCATAAACTTACATAGAGCAACACATAAAAACTAACTCGAAACGGACCATAAATCTAAGTTAAAGGCAAAATTTGGGGCCTGAGCAGCTCGATGGGTTAAGTGTCCGACTCTTGATCTCGGCTCAGGTGAGACGGGGCCCGAGGCGGGGGCTGGGCTGATAGCACGGAGCCTGCTTGGGGTGCTCTCTTTCCGCCCCTCCCCTGCTTACATGCACTGTGTCTCAAAATAAATAAACAAACTTTAAAAAATAAAAAAAACCTATGAAACTTCTAACAGAAACAGGACAAAATCTTTTTGAGCCGAGTCTCGCAAAGAGTGCTTAGATTACAGTCTGCCCTTTTTGGGACAAAAAGAAAATAATCGATAAATTGTACTTTGCGAACATTACAAACTTTTCTGCTTCAAAGACAAGAGTAAAAAGAGAAAGTCACAGGGCTGCAGACTTCGCAAATCCTCAGCCTCTTACGGGAGTAGTATACACACACACAGAGAACACTAACAATACAACTCAGAGCCTAATGAAGAGAAAACAGGTAAAAGATTTGAATCAACAGGTCAGCAAAGACACACAACCCAAAACCAAAAGAAAGAAACCAACAAACCGCCTATGGAGAGATGCTCAACACCGTTAGGTTTTAGGAAGCATGTGTGAAAACCACGGTGGGGCTCCTGGGGGGAGGGGGGGTCAGTCAGGTAAGTGTCCGACTCTGGACTCTGGCTCAGGTCTTGATCTCAGGATTGTGACTTTAAGCCCCACACTGGGCTCCCAGCTGGGCGCGGAGCCTACTGGAAACAGGACAGGACAAGGAAGCAGTGAGACCCAACACGCCCACGTTCCAGAAAGCGTGTTAAGAATCCCTGGCGATACCCAGGGCTGCTGAGGAAATGCAGGAACCAGAGCCCTGGGTCCTCCCTTGCGGGATGTAAAACGCCGCAACCACTTTGGAAAACAGTCTGGCAGTTTTTTCAAACCTGACGTGTGCATCTCCCACGAAACCCAGTATTTCCACGTTCGGTACGAACCTGAGAGAAACGAAGGAAGACACGGGTCCGCACAAAACTCGTTTGCAGATGTCCTCGGCAGAGCTCATCGTGACGCTGAGCACAGGGGGAGCCACCCGGGGACAGGCCGTGGTACCTCCACACAACGCAGCAAGGACATGACAACCGTGCAGGGGACACTGGGGAGACCGCCCGTGATCTGTGTCCCAGGGCAACCGTTCAGAACACAGCTGCGGGAGGACGCAGGTGTTGCCGAAACACTGAAACACTGGCTGCGCTGGGGAGCAGGCTGGGGGGTGGGGGTCTCCGCAGCGGAAGGGAGTTTTGAGGGTCCTACATGGAGGAGCACCGCCCATTCAAGACCCGGCCCCCATCGGGCACGGTGGTCCTGCTCCCTCTGCAGCGTCTCTGCAGGTGCCGGGAGGGGGCGGGCCCTCAAAAGGTGACAGGCACACGAGGGAGGTCGGCTGCGAGCCGCAGGGGACACTAAGCTGTCCTGATGCACATGCAGGCAGCGTCCCTGGTGGCGGGGGAGAGCCCAGGTACACGGTCACACACGCATCCCCGGCCAAGGCGTCAGCCTGGGAAGCGAGACAGCCATGCAGGTGCCTTCCGGGAGCCTCAGGACAGCAGCCCCCCCGCCACGGACCCCTGGACCCCTCCTCGCGGAGCCCCTGCACCCGCACCCCCCTCCTCATGGACACCCTGCACCCACCTCTTCATGGACATCCTGCACCCCTCCTCATGGAACCCCTGCACCTCCCCTCCTCATGGACCCCTGCACCCTCCCTCCTCACGGAGCCCCTGCACCTTATTTCCTGGAAAACACGGATCTTACAAAGGACTCGCATCCAGGTTATATAGAAAGAGCTCTTCCAACTCAGTAATTAAAAGGTACCCCGATTTTGAAAGCAGGGAAAAGACTGGAACAGAGGCTTCACGTCGGCGAAAGGGCCGCTGAAAACTCGCTCACCTTCACCGGAAAGCAGAGGTAAGCGCGCAAATGAAACCGCGAGGCACAACACATTGGCCCCAGCGGCTGAAACAAAACGTCTCAGGACTCGCGGTGCCGGCGGGGACGCAGAAGTGCGAGAACCTGCACGCACACACGCTGGCGGACACGAGGACGTGCACGCGCACCGGACCCGTGGCGGGAACCCGCACGCGCACCGGACCCTGGCAAGAACCCGCACGCGCACGGGACCGGACGGCTTGCAGAAGCGCTTTTGGCTCTGTCGTGGAGGGGACACGGACTTCCCACACGAGTCCGCAGGCCCCGTCCACGAGAAGTGAAAACGCGTGTCCACAGAGACCCAGACGCGAACATTCCCCGCAGCGTCACTCACAGCAAAGAGCGGACGCGACCGCGGGACCCGTCGATACGGAATGACGAACAGCCCGTGGCGGACGCACGCACGGGAGGCCAGCGGCGCAATGAAGAGACCGAGCGCCGACACACACGCCAAGGACCAGCACGTCCACGGCCCGTGCTCCACCAAAGCAGGCGCAGGACGCGAGGTTCTCCAAAGCAGCCACGGGTGGGTGGGTGCTCGTGGCCCCGACTCGTGGGAACCTGGAGGACAGAGGGTTCTGTACCTTGACCGTCGTGCCCCGGAAGCCGCTGCAACAAGGCTCACTTGTGAATTAATCTCCCTTTCTCTCTCTGCCGTCTCTACTCCTATATTCGCACGGGTGCCACGGGCTCCAGCCGGGCAATCTGGCGTGACCCTCTGCACGTGCCTGCACGCCACAGCCATTTGTGGGCACCGTGCTCTGTGTCCAGGCCCCGGGGAAGGAGCAGGGAGCAGAAGGATAAAACCAGTGCCCTGCTGGAGCTTACAGTCAGCTGGGGAAGACAGGCTAAGAAAATAAACCTGCCAAGCACGTCCCGTCAGATGTCCACGGGTGGGGTGAGAGACGGGAGTGGGAGGGGGCAGGGACCCCGCACCCAGAACCTCAGAAGGGCGCCTTATTCGGCAATAGGGTCTTTGCAGAGGAGATTAAGTGAAGGATCTGAGGTGGGCTCACCCTGGATGAGGGGGACCCTGAATCCAACGGCAGGTGTCCTTGTAAGAGACAGAAGAGGGACACACACGCAGAGGAGAAGCCCCGTGACGCCGAGGCAGAGACGGGAGGGACGCGGCCACGAGCCCAGGGGCGCCTGGAGCCCCAGAAGCTGGAAGAGGCAGGAAGGAGCCTCCGGAGGGAGCGTGGTCCCGCCCCGCCTGGGTCTCAGCCTTCTGGTCTCCAGAGCTGGGGGGTTCACTCCTGTGGTTTTGAGCTGCTCACTGGTCTCCGTTAGGGCAGCTCCAGGGGCCACCAGCCTGTGGGAAGGAGGGCCTCAGTGACAGCCCAGGAGAGGCCCGCAGGGTGACCAGGGAGCGCGGGTCAGCCAGGGCGAGCCCTGCAGTGCAGGGGTGTGGGGAAAGCAAAGGGGCAGCGTGGGGAGGGAGGAAGCGATGGGTGGGGTGCAGCAGGCACCACGAGAGCCGGCTGGACACACAGGACCCTTCGTTCATAAAGACTGAGGGCCCGGCCACGAGCCCAGGCGCTGCTGAACCGCTCCCCCAGGTCTCGGATCAGGAGGGGCTCCACGGGGGGGGACGGCATCGGCAACACAACGCAGACGTGACCGTGAAGGGCACCAGCGCTGGGGGCCACTGCTTCCAACCGCCGTTCAGTCTGCATCATCACCTTCTCCTTGAGGGGCGAGCACATCCTTCGGGGCTGCAGACAAGTAAGTGAAGGTCCCTGTGGGGACGGGACACCCGGCGTGTCCACACCTCTCTGAGTCCCGTGGTCCTCGGGCGGCACCGTGGAGGGGAGTGACGCCTGCCGGGCCTGCTCCCCGGAGGACCCGCTCCCAGGTACAACCAGGTCCCAGGCTGGACCTGCCCCTGGGGCTGTGGAGGGAAGGGTCCTGGGATCCGCGTGCACAGTCCAAGACCTGCCCGCCTGTCTGCCACCTGAGCCTCACAGGGCTCTTTTTTTTTTAAGTTTATTAATTTTTTTTAATTTTTTTTTTTAACGTTTATTTATTTTTGAGACAGAGAGACAAAGCATGAACGGGGGAGGGTCAGGGAGAGGGAGACACAGAGTCTGAAACAGGCTCCAGGCTCTGAGCTGTCCACACAGAGCCCGACGCGGGGCTCGAACTCGCGGACCGCGAGATCGTGACCTGAGCTGAAGTCGGACGCTTAACCGACTGAGCCACCCAGGCGCCCTAAAGTTTATTTATTTTGAGAGAGACACAGACAGCGAGTGGCAGAGGAGCAGAGAGAGGAGGAGAGAGAATCCCAGGCAGGCTCTGCCCTGTCCGCGTCAAGCCCCATGTGGGGCTCCAACTCGTGAACCGCGGGATCATGACCTGAGCCAAAACCAAGATGTTTAACCCGCTGAGCCACCCGGGCGCCCCAAACCTCACAGGACTCTTATCCGCTCCCTATTAGCTTTTTAAGAAACAAATTAGGCCTCTTCTTAGGGCATTTTATGCATGAACGTTTTTCTGAAGTTAATTACCGTTTCTGGGGGAAAAGACTTTTGAGGAAGGAAGGAAGAGTGTGGCACAAACTGTGTTTCGCAGGAAGCGCTCTTGATGTTTTAAGAACGTTTTTAAAGCATCAAACATCTGACATGTGGCTGTAGGTTTTACAGCCACCAATTTACTCAGCGGCGTCTGTGGCAGGCAGAAGCGTGCCATCAGCGAGCACGTTGGCACGGCTGCGACTGAAGTCCTCCAGGGGTGAGGAGTGACTCCTTTCTCAGCCGTGTGCGCTGAAAACACTCCGGGACGAGACGGAGAACTAGGCCGTCCTCCGTGCGATTCAGGTGCTCATCTCAGGACACGTCGTTTCCTCTACGAATCGCGAATTAAAGTGGCACAAGGTTACTGGGGGGCTCCGGGGGGGCTCAGCAGCGGGTGCAGCAACCGACTCTTGCTTCTGGCTCAGGTCACGGTCTCAGGGTCATGGGATCGAGGCCTGTGTCGGCCTCAGAGCTCAGCTCTCTCTCCCTCGGCCCCTCTGCCCACTGACGCTCTCCTCTTTCCGAGATAAAAAAAAATATATACTTTAAATAAAATAGGGCGGCAGGAGGTTACTGGGACGCACGCCCCCCGGAGGGGCCGGAGGAGCTCTCAGCCAGTCACTGGGCAAGCTGGGCCCTCAGCTGCCGTCCTCACTGTGCCGTGTCCTTTGCACGTGGCAGCCGCGCCCACCAGCCCCACAGGACGGGCGGCACCTCGACCTGCGTCTCCTGGGCTTTGTCGCTGGGAGAGGACGTAGGTAAACAAACAGCCCGTTCACGTTACGCTCTGGCTTCCCTTCAAAAGGGCTTCCTCAGACGCAGTCAGTGTTCTGAGCGGCACAGACGTGCTGGCTGGGATCGCGGGTGACGGACGCACGGAGCCCTTCCTGCTCAGGACCCCGCTTTGCCCACGTAGAGCCGGCAAGACGTGCCCAGTGCCCCTCTCACGTAACACGTCGGCCGAACACACGGCGCCATCTGTGTCTAGCGGGCGTCCCTGGGCGGGTCACGCACACGGCCACCCAGCACTCCGTGCGCGTCCGGGCTGCCGTGTGTCGTTTCCACGGTCCGCGCTCCTCCCGCCCCTCCCTCCCAGCTGCGGAACCCAAGCCGCTGGGCTGCAAAGGGCTCGCGGTCAGCCGTCGTGTGTCTGTGCCCGTGGGAAGGGTTTCTCCGCGGTGAGAATCTGTGCCTCAGAGCCCCGAGCACCAGCCCTCCGTGCCCTGCCCGCCCGCGGCCGGACATCGGGTCTCTCTCTGTAACCGCGGCCTGACGCGATGCGCTGATGGGGACTATGGGAAGGGGCCTTACCATCGGGACCCAGTAAAAAGATGGGCCCTCTCGGGTAACTCGTTCTCGAAATTCAACGGATACGGTCCATAAAATTCCAAATACGCGAAGACGCGTTTAAAGCCAACTTCAAATCCCGCACGAGATCGTCACTACTTTCTGAAAATTCTTGGGGAGAAAAGCATTCCGCTCTCCCTCAAAACCACTCCCTGCGCCGGTCACGGAAACCGCGAACCAGAGGAGGAAACTATCTCCACCGGGCCTCCGCGAGCGGTTCCCGCCGACCTCTGTGACTCCGGCGTGCGGACCTGCCAGACCCTCCGTGACCCCTCCTGCGCCCAGACTCCCTGCAGGTCCACACACCTGCCAGCCGCTCCCAGCATCCCGCCCCTAGGGTCCTGGGCACACCCCGCCCCCACGGCACGCACACGTTTCAGACGCCCGTGCAGCCAGCGGTGGAGGCAAGCGCGCGTCCCAGCCCAGAGCCCTGCGTCCCGGCCAACCCCTCAGGCGCACAGCCACGGGGTCCCGGCTCTCATCCGCAGGCCCTCTGCTGTCAGCCCGCTCAGGCCGCCGGGCAGGACGGACGCTCGTCGGGTCGCCCGTCTGAACTTCCTTCCTGCAACTCCCGCCCTTCGCCCCTTCCCACTAAATCCAGTGATTTCCCCGAGTCCCCTCGGTTCCTGCAATTTCTCCCAGTGGAGACAACCAAGCTCTCCCTGCTTCGAGCACCCGAGGAACTTAATCCCCACTTGTCTGTGCCTCGTTGGTTGCCCTACAGAAATACGTCCTGTTCACCCAAGTGGCCCTCCTCGGGCAGGGCTGACCTGCCGATACCTTCAGCCCTAAGAGCGTTCACACAAGGTCACACGGTCACAAAATACAAGAATTCACTTCTGAGTGGTGTTGGGCTTTATGACCGCAACGTACCGAAACACAAAGCGGGCAGTTCACGTAGTACGAGCTCACATTCCCGGACACTGAAAATGCCACTCTGAGGACCTCAGCGATCCTGGGGAATACGAATGCCATGTTGGGGACCTTAGGTATCCCGGTGACTACGAATGCCACGTCGGGGACCTCAGCAATCCCGGGGACTCTGAATGCCACATTGGGGACCTCAGCAAACCCAGGGACTACAAATGCCACGTCGGGGACCTCAGCAATCCCGGGGACTACGAATGCCACGTCGGGGACCTCAGCAAACCCGGGGACTACGAATGCCACGCCAGGGACCTCAGCAATCCCGGGGACTACGAATGCCATGTTGGGGACCTCAGCAATCCCGGGGACTACGAATGCCACGTCGGGGACCTCAGCAATCCCGGGGACTACGAATGCCATGTCGGGGACCTCAGCAATCCCGGGGACTACGAATGCCATGTCGGGGACCTCAGCAAACCCGGGGACTACGAATGCCACGTCGGGGACCTCAGGTACCTCGGTGACTACGAATGCCACGCCGGGGACCTCAGCAATCCCGGGGACTACGAATGCCACGTCGGGGACCTCAGCAATCCCGGGGACTACGAATGCCACGTCGGGGACCTCAGCAATCCCGGGGACTACGAATGCCACGCCAGGGACCTCAGCAATCCCGGGGACTACGAATGCCACGCCAGGGACCTCAGCAATCCCGGGGACTACGAATGGCATGCCGGGGACCTCAGCAATCCCGGGGACTACGAATGCCACGCCAGGGACCTCAGCAATCCCGGGGACTACGAATGCCACGCCGGGGACCTCAGCAATCCCGGGGACTACGAATGGCATGCCGGGGACCTCAGCAATCCCGGGGACTACGAATGGCATGTTGGGGACCTCAGCAATCCCGGGGACTACGAATGCCACGCCAGGGACCTCAGCAATCCCGGGGACTACGAATGCCATGTCGGGGACCTCAGCAATCCCGGGGACTACGAATGCCACGCCAGGGACCTCAGCAATCCCAGGGACTACGAATGCCACGTCGGGGACCTCAGCAATCCCGGGGACTACGAATGCCATGCTGGGGACCTCAGCAATCCCGGGGACTACGAATGCCATGCTGGGGACGGATAAGACTGTCCCCATTAGAGTAAGCTTTCTGAGCTCTGGCCCTTGTCACACATCCCACTGCTTCAGAAAACGAGCGATTCGGGCAAAATGCTCTAGAGCCCTGAGGCCGTGCAGTTCAGGGGGGCAGGGAACTGGGCCAGAGCTCAAGGGATGGTGGGGAGGGGGGCCTGCAGGTGTAGAGATAAGCCACGCGGTCTCTAGCTCTGCCTTGGAGACTGCTTCCCGTGTCCTTGGAGACGGACTTTCTGGGAAGCGTCCTAGATCGCTTAGAACGGCTCAGAAAACCAGCCGTAATTTAGGGCCAAGCGGGTCTCTGCAGGGCCTTACAGCTCGCCATGTCCGTTCGTGCTTGGGAAACCAGTGACTCAGCGGTACTCTGATAGCCTGCGTGGTGGACGGGACGCTAGGTCCAACGGAAACGTTTAGAACGTCACCAACAAGTCCCCCGGAACGTCCTGAACACTGCAGGCTTTAGGACTACCGTAGGTACATTGTGCGCACCCAACCATACCTTTTTGTGTAACACCTGGGGACGTTTTACTCTCTACGCAGACGCAGTATTAAATGCTAGGAATCAACAGTCTTGCACACCTCTGACCGCCTCTAACCATTGCAGACGATTTAAGGGCAGAAGTAGACAAGTGAGGGATGAAACCTCTAAGATTCTTACTGAAGCAGGGGATAAACTGCCGAGAAGCGGATGCCTAAAAACCAAAAGTCGAAGAAATTGGACACAAACTTCAAAATTCTGACCAACCTGGGACTCAGGCAATGATAAAATTTTTCAGCTGTGGGGCTTCCTTCGGGGGGGGGGGGGGGAACCAGCCTAAAGATGAAAGTTTTCACGGCCCACGTTCTTCCACCGGCCTCCTCCACCACCACCGAGCCACACGTGGACATGCGACCCAAGTTACCTTGGTAGCTGTTAGCAGAAGCAAGAGTCACTTACTACTCTGGTCCCTGCGGATCTACGAGGAGGCCCTCGAACGTGTGGCCCATTCCTGGGGCTAGTGGCGGCTCCCAGCGGGAGCGCGGCGGACGCGGGGGCTGGGCTGGGCGCCCCCAGGCTATCGAACACACCGGGCTTGCAGGCGGGGGCTGCCGCTGCCAACAGGGGCCCGGGCTGCCCCGCGTCCCCGGCGCCCATCTCGGTCCTCCCGGGCGTCTTGATCCTTTGCAAGCAGTCCTGCAGCATCGTCTGCGTGCTGGACTCGCTGAGCCAGCACAGGAACAGCTCGTCCACCTTCATTTTCAGAACGGGCTGCAGGACTTTGCCGGGCGGCATCTCCGAGACTCGCACGCTCCTTCCCCGGGAGCCCCCTCCACCGTGTGCACCCCCGCCTGACGCCAGGAACCGGGGTCTGGCCTGAATGCACCTGGGCGGGGCAGATGAAGGCCGCCGGTGGGGGGTTGCGGGCCTAGGGTCCGGGTCCGGGCAGGTGGGGGTAGCAGGCCGGAAGCCCAGGGAGGCGGGGTTCGCAGGCCTGAAGCCCAGGGAGGCAGGGTTCGCAGCGGAGCCCGGGGTCCGGGGAGGCGGGGTTCGCAGGCCCGGAGCCCGGGTTCAAGGGGAGGCGGGGTTCGCAACTGAGCCCGGGTTCCCGGGGAGGCGGGGTTCGCAACTGAGGCCGGGTTCCCGGGGAGGCGGGGTTCGCAGGCCCGGAGTCCGGGGTCCGGGGACGCGGGTGAGGGCAGTGCCGGGGTTCCGGCCTGAGGGCGCCGCCGGCGCCTCGGGGGCTGCGCGGACCCCGAGGCCCAGCGGAGGCGGACCGGCAGGACCGCGGAGAGGCCCGCGCAGCTCAGGGCAGCTTCAAAACGGGCGCGCCGGCCGCGCTCCCAAAGAAGGTCGCCTACGTCGTGCGTCACCGCGACGCGTGGCGTCATCACGGCGGCCCCGGGCGCCGCAGGCCGGCGTGCACGGGACCGGGTGGGGCCCCGCCGGGGGGCTCTGCGGGGATGTAGGGGCTTTGCGAGGATGGGGACGCAAGAGCGGCGGCCACCGGACATGACCACGTTCCGCTTTTAGGCTTTTTTCGGGGTGCGGCACACGCCCGCGAGACCGGAGGGCCGCGGAGGTGGGAGCATGCGCCGCGCGTGCGTGCTGGCCATGGTGGGGGGGGGGGGCGGGGGGGGGGGGTGGCGATGTAGCCTGACAGTTCGGCCATGCGCAGTACGTGCCAGCCGAGAGCCAGCCGGCATGGCGTCTGCCGGGCGGACCACGGGCGGCCGTGCGCAGTGGGTGCCCACCGGGAGCGCGCGCGGGCATGCGCAGTGCGTGCCCGCCGAGCACAAGAACGCGACTGCGCGCTGCGGCTGTCGAGAGCGAGCTCGAGGCGGGGGCTGCAGATTTCATAAGTAGGCAACCCCGTTTACGTTAATTTTGTTTCTCGCACGGTAAGGAAGGTTTGCAGACGTAGATCTCTTAAAAATTGGCTGCTTAGCGTGAGAACGTACTGCTTTTGTAATTGCAAAAATAATAAATCTCTTTTCCCGGAGGTAAAATTAGTTACTGAAATGGCCTTTTGCACCCCCCCCCCCAGTAGCCTATTTCCGTTTGTGCTTTTAACAGACTCGTTCAGTCACGCACGTTGCACTACATGCACCTCCTTCCTTTTGTGTCTCAAAGTTGTTTTCTTCCTAACGTGATTTTGCAAGAAAAAAAAAAAAAAGTTTTCACTGGGGTCTGCTCCCTCTTTTAGGGGTCCTTTGAAGGTTTTACGAGCTGGATTCTGCTTCTCAGCAGTATAAGTATATATAGCTAGACTCACTAACCCTCTGGTTTTATTTTGTGTGTGTGATGATTTCAAACCCAGTCTGTGTTTCCTACCTGCAGATAAAAATCGGCGTATGCTCTCTTCGGGAGGGCGCCATAACGCAGGAATTCTGTGAAGTTGTTTCTGTTAATTGGGAAGCAAAATGCTTGTGTGCCATACTGTCATTTCTGGAGAGAAGTAAATATTAATACAGATGGCCCTTTGGGTTTATCACATACAGACATCTTGTCCAGGAACAAATGCGCCTTTCACCCCGGGTCTGCGAAGGAGCTGCCACTCACTGCCCCGTGCATCGCTGTGGTTTTGGCGGGGAAAGGGCTTTTTTGAGCGCCTGCACAAGGTGTCTTTATACGCCCGGGGCCCGGGGCGCAGTGGTGGGGCCCAAGGCAGTGCCTGTGCGGTTGCCAGCCGGACAGAAATAAGGTCCGGGACAGAAACAGAATGCACCCTCAGTATGTGCTGGCCCCCGCAAAGATCCTGGCCTGGGAGGACAAACGTGCTGTGGGGCCCTGAGGCCCCCCCCCCCGGGGCCAGGGTTGTGCACAGTCGCCCCTAAACAGGAGCAAAGTCTGCTGATTACAGGAAGGATGCCCCCCCCTGGTCCTGCCTGACTTCCAGGGGGTGTCAGGAGGCTCCCAGGAGAGACGGGTGGGGGTGGGGAGTGTGCCAGTGGAGAGGTAGATTCCAGAAGATTCTGCATTCCAGGGGTGGGGGGCAAGGAACAGCCGAGTCAACTTCCCTGGGGTATTATCCAGGGGGAGGTTGGAGAGGAGGGTGCTGGCATGGTTCGCGGGCACCTTCGTTCAACCACCTGAGTGCAGTTCCCTCTGTGGACAACCCACCTGGCCCCTCGAAGCAGCTGGTCTGCACGTCCTCAGCCTCGGACAGGCAGACTCTCCTGCCGCCCATCACTGAGTAACATGACTAACAAAATAACAACGTGCGTGCCTGCAGAGCCGAGGAGGCCGATGGCGCACTTGGACTTGGGAAGGAAAGACGCCCCAAAGGCAGCGCCCGCGAGGTTGCATCTCCCAGGTCCCCGGCTGACCCTAAGCTGCAAAGACGCCTGCTTTGTGCAGCTGCACAGGGCGATCGAGTCTAGTTCTGCCAGGTGTGTTCGTCCGAAACGAGTTGCTTTTTCTTCTCTTGAACAAGCTTTGTGTCTATCCTTAAAACGAACCCCAGGATAGCCGTCAATGTGCATGTGTTTGATTTCGAGTGACTTCCTGTCAAAAGCTAACGAGGAGCCCTTTGAACTTGTGTCAGAGCGTCTTCGGATTGGCCCGTCTGCATACTATTTATGAATTCTGCTTCTCTCTTCCTCAGTTTTTTTGGCTGCACTTTGCTCCTCACGGATTTCCTTTCCAACATTTGGTTTTGTCTCTTGCTCAATGAGACGTCCTTTCGTACAGTTTGGAAGGGTAGGGGTCTGGTCTTTTCCTGTGTCGAGCCTTGAACACTCAGCAACGGTGGGGAGAGCTGACGGGCACCTTCCATGACGTCGCATTGTCGTCGCTGGATCGTTTCCTTCTTGGGAGCCAGCCCGTCTCCCCTGCACCCCCTTCCTTGTGGGACTCAGACAGCCCAGGACCCAGCATCACTGCCTCTCCCTTGATTCAAAGCAGGGTGATTCTCCCATGATAGGTTTCCAGAGGCAGAACCATGGATGAAGTGGCCTTGGGAAGTTTTTGTAGCAAAGACTGTTTACGGTCATTGTGTCACTGCCCCCAGGACAAAAAGCAGAGAGAACATCCCTTAACAGTTTCCAACCTAAGCAATGGGATTTTAGGTAAAATGCCCTATGGACCTGGTAATTGAAAAGTAATTTTAGTTTGTTCGCTCCTATTTTAATAAGCTTCCAAAGAAGGGGCCGCCGGCCTGGCTCAGCCAGAGGAACAAGCAACTTTTGATCTCGGGGTTGTGAGTTCCAGCCCCACGTGCGTGGAGAGATTGCTTAAAGATAAAATCTTTAAAAAGATTTCAGAGACAAATAAAAATGTTGAGCAAAACAACAAAAATGAAACGAATTTATGGCAGCTCTAAACAAACTAAAGAGAATGGAAAAATCATAAATGCTTAAAAAAAGACTGGAGGTTGTTCAGATTTGCCCTTTCATCCACGGGAAAGAGTTACAGAGGTTATGCATGTGTGCGTTTTTTTTTTTTTTTCAGACCTCCGTCTATTTTCCTGATTCAAGAGCCCAGTTTTATTTTTTATTTATGTTTAATTTTTTTAATGTTTATTTTTGAGAGAGAGAGAGGGAGAGAGTGCAAGCAGGGGAGGGGCAGAGAGAGAGAGGGAGACACAGACTCCGACGCAGGCTCCAGGCTCCGAGCTGTCAGCACAAAGTCCGATGTGGGGCTCGAACTCAGGTATGTAAGATCGTGACCTGAGCCAGTCAGATGCTCAACCGACTGAGCCACCCAGGCGCCCCAGTTCTTTCCGTTTTAATTTACTTACAGTGTATTTATTTTGCTGGAACGCAGCATGATTAAACTGCCTCCTACTGGGTTTCTGAGTGTATGGTACAAGCCTGAGGACACAGATAAATAAAAGTTCATGATCTCAAAGGTTTCCTAGTCTAATGGGGTGGGAGCGGCAATTTATATAATTAGGCAACTCAGTGCACAATTACATGGTAGAATGCGCAAGTGTGAGGAGAGAAAGAGACAAATATGGGGAAAGGATCAGAATGTCTGCATTTGATAAATTACAACCCGAAAGACACCAACCAGTTCAGACAAGAATGGGCTGCTTTGCAATCAGGATTGTAGAGACAACACGGAGAACTTTAAAACTGCAGGGTTGGGGCGCCTGGGTGGCTCAGTCGGTTAAGCGGCCGACTTCAGCTCAGGTCACGATCTCACGGTCCGTGAGTTCGAGCCCCGCATCGGGCTCTGGCCTGATGGCTCAGAGCCTGGAGCCTGCTTCCGATTCTGTGTCTCCCTCTCTCTCTGCCCCTCCCCCGTTCATGCTCTGTCTCTCTCTGTCTCAAAAATAAAACGTTAAAAAAAAAAAATTTAAAACTGCAGGGTTCACTCTTATGTGGATCCTGAGAAACTTAGCAGAAACCCGTGGGGGAGGGGAAGGAAAAAAAAAAGGGGGGGGGGTTAGAGTGGGAGAGAGCCGAAGCATAAGAGACTGTTAAAAACTGAGAACAAACTGAGGGTTGATGGGGGTGGGAGGGAGGGGAGGGTGGGTGATGGGGATTGAGGAGGGCACCTTTTGGGATGAGCACTGGGTGTTGTATGGAAACCAATTTGACAATAAATTTCATATATTAAAAAAAAAAAAAAAAACCTGCAGGGTTGAGGGGCGCCTGGGTGGCTCAGTCGCTTAAACGTCCGACTTTGGCTCAGGTCAGGTCATGATCTCGTGGTCTGTGAGTTCAGGGCCTGCACTGGGCTCTGTGCTATCAGCACAGAGCCTGCTTGGGCTTCTGTCTTCCTCGCTCTCTGCTCTCACCCAGATGTGTGCACGCTCTCAAAAGAAACAAACACTTAAAGTCTGGCAGGTGAGTCTGGGCACGGACTGCATGATTCATTTTAGGTGAAATGTCCAGAATACACAAATCCATGCAAACAGAAAGATTAATGGCCCTCAGCTGCTGGGGAGGGCGCTGGGCATTAATGCCTAAGGGGACAGGGTGTCCTTCTGGAGGGGCTGAGAATGTTCTGGAACCAGACGGAGCTGGGGGTTGCACAACTTTGGGAGAGTGTTAAATGCTCCCGAGATGGACAGTTTGAAGTAGTTCTCTTTACATTATGTGAGTGTCCCCTCAATTTTTAAATTTTTTTAAATGTGTTTTTATTTTTAGAGACAGAGAGTGCATGTGGGGGAGAATCAGAGAGCGAGACACAGAATCCGAAGCAGGCTCCAGGCTCCGAGCCGTCAGCACAGAGCATAATGCAGGGCTTGAACCAGCCTTATTCAAAGGGTGAAGCGACCAGGCATTTGCGGATGTTGGCCGGTGGGGCCGTCACCTGAAAATCAGGTGAACGTGCTCACAAGCCGAGTGTGGGCCTGAAAAGCGAAACTTGTGTTCTTATGTAAGTGACTGTTCCCCCCACCCTGGGTGTGCGTGTTCAGTGGCAACCCCAAAAGTTATGTCCACGTCTCAACTTTCAAACCTGGGAAGGGGACCCTCATTCGAAATAGGTCTTTACAGATGTGATAAAGTGAAGGACCTAAGACCGTCCTCTATCACAGTGGTCCTGTATCCAATGACAATGTCCTTAGGAGAGACAGAAGAAGAAAGACACAGAGGAGAAGCCACGTGAAGGCAGAGGCAGAGACGGGAGGGACGCGGCCACGAGCCCAGGGATGCCTGGAGTCCCAGAAGCTGGAAGAGGCAGGAAGGACCCTCCTCTGGAGCCTCAGGAGGGAGCACAGCCCTGCCTGGATCTCAGCGGTCCTGCCCCTCTTGGATCTCAGCAGCCCTGCCCCTCCTGGATTTCAATGGTCCTTCCCCCGTGGATCTCAGTGGTCCTGCCCCCCTGGATCTCAGTGGTCCTGCCCCCCTGGATCTCAGTGGTCCTGCCCCACCAGGATCCGGATCCCTGCCCTGCCTGGATGTCAGACTTCTAGTCTCCAGAGCTGGCAGAGCATGTATTCCTGTGGTTTTATGCACCAGGTTATGGGAATTTGTTATGGATGCCCCAGGAACTAACACCCTGGGTCCTTGTTAAAATGGGAAGACTCTAGTGAAATAAAACCAGGCATCTGTGCTTTGATCCAGCTGGTACAAGTGGCCCTCGAGGAGGCTCGAGCTACTCTGTCTAATGAGTACGCTTTGCCCATTTTGTGTATTTTAAACATCGGGGGAAAGTCCAAGGAGATCAGTCCTTCTCCCAAAGAATGCCCGGGGATGCCTGGTACTGGGTCTCATGAGAGAGCATGAGGTTTTTGTTTGTTTTTGTTTTGTTTTTGTTTTGTTTTTGTTTTAAGAGGTATCGGTCGGTCTTTGCTCTGTACGTGTCGTGGAAACCTATTTCCGTGCTCCACAGAGTGAATCTCTGGGTTGGGGCAGGAGTGGAGGAAAAGGCCGGCTGTGTCCTCTCCTTGAGGTCGAATGGCTACGATGCTCACTGCAGCACGAAGAGCACAGGACGGACACGTGGGCACCATCTCTGTGCCCGGGGTCCACCAGGGACGTGTGAGCCCCCTCAGGGCTCCGCCTTCTGGCCTCCAAGCGCGAAACTTCCTGGAGGTGCTTTGCCTCGTTTTTAATTCATCGAGACTGCTTCCTGATCCGTCAGAGGAAGGCCACAGACCTTGACAAATACCTCTTTGTCCCGTGCTCAGCCCTCGTTTGGAGAAATAAAAGTTACATCGAAAAATGCCCCCTTTTCCGTTTTCATCTCTGATGGAATTCTCTGCTGACCCCCTGGTTCCCCATGGCTCCGTTTCAGGGTTTGATGATACGGAAAAGAATTTTGTATTTGGATAATAAAATTTCCTTACTCGCCTTCCGCAACCTTCAACTCAATTTCCTGTCCCCGGAGACAGTGTATATTACAGAATAGAATCCAATTCCTTTTTCGTAGGGAAAAAGTTCCAATTTAATCTGAATATTCAGTGCCTTGCACTGGTCAGGGTGATGGATGGCGTATGGAGATGCTTCTGGTTCAGGTAATCAAATGGCAGAATGCACTCCGGTATTGAAAGAAATAATGAAGTCTATTCAATATTCTATAAAGTGCAGAAATGCACATTACGCCGTGGAGACCCTGCGTCCCGTTATTACCTTGCCAGCACCAGCTCCGTCGCCAAAATACATAAATAAATAAACAAATAAAGGGTGGCCACCAGTGGAGAATTAAAGTGCACATTACGCCGTGGAGACCCTGATAAGCACCTGGGGAAGGGGGGGGGGAGATTAGCCCTTTGGGGGTGACGGAGAATTACGGGCACCCCATTCCGCATACATCCCGCGGCAGGTTGGAAGATGATGCCACGCCCGTGGCCCAGAAATCGGGGGTGTGGGCAGGATTGGGGTGCTTGAGCAGAGCATGGCGTCCGGGTCAAGAATCAGCAGCTGAAAATGACGAGACTGGGGGCCCGGCTGCGGGCAGAGCCGGGCGCGTGCGGCCGGGATCGTGTCCGTCCTCAGGGAGATGCCGGCGACAGACGCAGACCGCGGCGTTTTCCGTCGTGCTGCTCCTGTGACTCCGCCGACTCGGGCGTTGTTAGCGATAATAATCACCAGCACCCGACTCCTAGTGAGACATGCCCCCCACTGCGATCTCCGAGTGGGGGCTTTGGCTTACGCCGGAACGTGGGGTGCTAAGCTTCTTTGCTCGCGCTCCGCAGACAGCTGACACGTCAGAGGGAAAACACGCGTGCAGACCAGCTCCGCGGCGGGGAAGCCTGGCTTTCTGGGGGGCGTTTCCAGAAGGAAGACTTTGCCTCTCAAAGTCCCATCCGGACACGTGGATCTGGACATCCAGGGTCCCACGTACAAGCAGGGGCTGACTCCGGCCTCGTACGCGCTGGACGGCAGGGCGGACCATTGGACCCCCAGACCCGGGCGGGAGGGCAGAGCTGACCTAGGTGCCAGAGTGACCTCCGTGACCTCACCGCCCCTGGTCTGCTCACAGACGTGACTTCACAGTGGCCTGGACGCGGACCCCGCTCTCCAGGGACCCTTGTGACCCGGGGCTGCGTGCACTTGTTCTTCGTGTCACCACCTTGCCGGCCCCTCCTCACCTGGACACAGGTGGGAACCCAGGTGTTGGAGCAGCCCCGCCCGGCTGGCCACACTTGTCTCCTGGGCTCGACAGAGGTGCAGTGACGCAGGGATCAGGGCTGTGGGGGCTTTGTTGCGACCCCGGCTCCCGCCAGCCTCGGTCCTGGGGCTCCGGGTCACCTCCGAAGGGCCAGCCGACACGGGCTGGGTCTGTCCCTTCCGTGGCTCCCTGAGCTACTCGCGTGCCTTTGGCACATGTCTTCCTGGGCCTCTCAGAACACCGCGTGACCGCCTACAACTCTCCCATTTTCGAACTTTTATTTAAAATATTTTGTTTGGGTAAAAGTCACATAACATAAAACTAGCTCTTTGATTTTATTATTCGTGTATATATGTTGAGAGAGCAAGACACTGTGCACGCACACGAGCAGCGGAGGGGCACAAACACAGGGAGACAATCCCTGGCAGGCTCCACACTGTCGGCGCAGAGCCCAGTGTGGGGCTCGAACCCGTGAACCATGACATCGTAACCTGAGCCCAGAGCAAGAGTCGGACGCTTAACCGACTGAGCCACCCAGGCACCCCCAAATTAACTCTTTTCAAGTGACCAATCCAGTGGCATTTGTCACATTCACATACGGTGCGGATGTCACCCCTCTCTGGTGCCAAAACCAGAGGGAGACCGAAAGGGTCTCCCAAAAGGGAGACCCCGTCCCCTTGCCAGTCACTGTCCTTCCCCTGCCCCAGCCCCTGGTGACCCGGAATCTGCTTCCTGTCCGTGCCCTGGCCTGCTTGTGGACATTTCGTAGGAACAGAATCCCATGCTCTGTGTCTGCTTCTCTCCCTGAGCGTTGTGGTTTCCAGATCTGTCCACGTGGCTGCGTTGTCAGAACTTTCCCCCTCTTCGTGGCCAAGTAATAGTCCCGCACGAGGATGGACCACACTTGATCTGTTCCTCTGTCTACACACGCTCGGGCTGTTTCTGCTTCGTGCCTGCTCTCACTCATGCGGCTGTGAGACGCGTCACCCCGCTGTGTCCCTGTCTTCCTCCTGGTGACAAGGGCTCTGCCTCACCCTCTCTGGGCCTCAGTGTCCTTCTTGGTGACACCCTCAAGGCCCTCCCCTTGCAGATTCCGATGAGCATTTGGCGACCTGACAAGAGAAAAGCCCGCAAAACCATTCTGCAATCTCAGAATAGCATCCTATTTGGAAATCGGGTCTTTGCAGACGTGAGTGAAGGAACTCTAGGTGAGCTCACCTGGATGACGGTGACCCTAAATCCAATGACAGGTGTCTTTACAAGAGACAAAAGAGGGGAGACACAGACACAGAGGAGAAGCCACACACAGATGGAGGCAGAGACGAGAGGGACGTGGCCAAAAGCCCAGGGATGCCTGGAGCCCCAAAAGCTGGAAGAGGCAGGAAGGACCCTTCCCTGGAGCCTCTGGAGGGAGCACAGCCCTGCCCTGCCTGGATCTCAGCGGCTCTGCCCTGCTTGGATCTCAGCGGCCCTGCCCTGCTTGGATCTCAGTGGTCCTGCCCCACCTGGATCTCAGGGGTCCTGCCTGGATCTTAGCGGCCCTGCCCCTCCTGGATCTCAGTGGTCCTGCCACTCCTGGATCTCAGCAACCCTCCCCAGCTTAGATCTCACGGGCCCTTCCCTGCCCCTGGATTTCAGTGTCCTGTCCCACCTGGATCTCAGCGGTCCTGTCCCTCCTGGATCTCAGTGGCCCTGCCCTGCCTGGATCTAAGTGGTCCTGCCCCTCCTGGGTCTCAGTGGTCCTGCCCCTCCTGGATCTCAGTGGTCCTGCCCCTCCTGGATCTCAGTGGCCCTGCCCTGCCTGGATCTTAGCGGACCTGTCCCACCTGGATCTCAGCAGCCCTGCCCACCTTGGATCTCAGTGGTCCTGCCCCTCCTGGGTCTCAGTGGTCCTGTCCGTCCTGGATCTCAGTGGTCCTGCCCCTCCTGGATCTCAGCAGCCCTTGCCTGCCTGGATCTCAGTGGCCCTGCCCCTTCTGGATCTCAGTGGTCCTGCCTGAATCTCAGTGGCCCTGCTCCTCCTGGATCTCAGTGGCCCTGCCCTGCCTGGATCTCAGTGGCCCTGCCCCTCCTCGATCTCAGCAGCCCTGTCCTGCCTGGATCTCAGTGGCCCTGCCCTCCCTGGATCTCAGTGGCCCTGCCCCACCTGGGTCTCAGCAGCCCTTCCCTGCCTGGATCTCAGCGGCCCTGCCCCTCCTGGATCTCAGGGGTCCTGCCCTGCCTGGGTCTCAGTGGTCCTGCCCTGCCTGGATCTCAGCAGCCCTTCCCTGCCTGGATTTCAGAAGCCCTGCCCCACCTGGATCTCAGCAGCCCTGCCCCACCTGGGTCTCAGCAGCCCTTCCCTGCCTGGATCTCAGCGGCCCTGCCCCTCCTGGATCTCAAGGGTCCTGCCCTGCCTGGGTCTCAGCAGCCCTGTCCCACCTGGGTCTCAGACTCTGCCCTCCAGAGCTGGAAGAAGATGGCTTCCTGTGGTTGTAAATTCCCAGTGTGGAGTCATTTGTTGTGACCACCCCCAGAGGCTCACACAGCACCTGTGTTCACTGTGGCCACAGAGCCTACATGGCTACAACAAGCCCTCAGTCACTCACCATCAACACCCCGTCCAGCCCCCTTAGAAGATGAGCTGTCTCATCTCTGGAACTCCTGGGGGTCATGAGGTACAGCCTTTAAGTAATGGGGGAGGGGGAATCTTTTATTTGATTCCATTGCATGGAGCCAGAAAAACATCATTGCGGAGCTTGAGCAGAATTGCCCTCCTTGAGGTTGGTGGGGTCACCTGTGTTGGTGGAAGAGATACAGGGAAGGCACCTAACAGGGGGTGGCCAGGTCCCCTCCATCCTTCAGGCTGCCGGTCTTTATTTTAATGTAATGAACAGATTGCATGGCTTTTGCACGCTGCCTTAGATGTCTTCAGAAGCGAATTGTTGCTGCACTCAGATAGCTCAGGGACCTTCACAAGATGCAGTTCCAAATCCTACCTCCGTAAAACTCTTGCGAAAACAGCCCCCCACAGCAAGCGCTGCTCTCCAGCACTGTAAGACCCGTAATGGTGAAAAAATTGAAAGCAGTCGAGACGATCAAGAATGGAATGTGTTCAGTGAGTTTTGATAGCTTTACTCTGGACAGTCTGCAGGGTTGCACATGATGACAATGGCTACAAGCAAGCACAGAGACCGCAGGATATGTGCTTGTTACAGAGGCAAAGGGGATGGTTACGTAGCAAAGCAGGATGTGCGCTCTGTCAAAATAGCCTCTGAGAAACCAGGAGGTAATCCTCAAAGTGAGAATCATTTCCGTTAGCGTGGTCGAGAGAGGTAGGAAGTGATTTAAAAAATGTTCTCTCCGTCTCCCAAATTTCCCATAGTGATACCCGCACGGGCTAAAAATTAATCTGCGTGAAAATTGTTTTGGAAAAGCGTAGGCTGTAAATAACTTTGGGAAAGAAAAGGGCAGAAGGCAATCTCACTGTCCTCAACAATATACGGCATTGGAAGACAGCTCACAAATTTGTCTTTAAGGAAGAAAAGATTGTTTTCTGGATAATTCTTTAGTCTAATGAAAGCCTCAGAGGCAGGACTCTTGCTAGGGCATACATCTGCCCCTGAAAAATGAGGCAGAAAGTCTTAGGATCTGGGATGTGATACTGTCTTCTGTTTCCGTCAGCATAAAGGCAGCCGGTCGGCTCTTGCTGTGGTAAACGCTGTTTTTTTTTCCTGCTGAAGACCTACATTTGACCCCGAGCATTTTTCTTAACGACATGGGGCTGTATTTCAGATAGCCAAAGTGAGTGATTTGGATCATTTCTTTTACTTTTTCCTCTTTCTTTCTTTCTTTCTTTCTTTCTTTCTTTCTTTCTTTCTTTCTTTCTTTCTTTTTTTGAGGATTATAAAAGACATAGGGACTGATTGGAGAGAACTTGAAAAATATGGGCCCAGGATAAAGAGAACAAAAATCTCCAGTCATGATCTCCTCTTCCACCTCCCACCCACCCCCCCCCCGGAAAAGATCTAGGTCTTTCTGTTTCCACACGTGAATAATCTTGATTACGGACTGGTTACTGCACACAGCGTGAGGGCAGAAACGGGTTTACTGTTCTTGGGGAGGGGTGGCGACGCAAAGGGGGTGTCTCTGATGCTGTGAAGGACTGTTCCAGAGGGTCTCGCTGGCTCCTCTCAGCTGCGCAGTCTGGAGACACAAAACACTGGGAATTAGCCCCGAAAATGTGGGGAAGGGTCCCAGGCACGGAATGCACCCAGGGGGCAGGTCCTCAGGCAGGAATGAGCTCCCTGTGTCTGGGCAGAACCAAGGCTCTTGGCTGGAGCCCACGGGCCGAGATAACATGCCGGTGTGTGAGCTGTGCCGGCTGGCAGGGCCTTGTCGTAATGGGGACACAGAGCCCCTGGGAGTCGTCACACACAGGGGACGCCGTGCAGTTTGTACTTCGTCTGCTGGTTTCTCAAGGGTTAAACATAGACTTGGCCTTTGACCCAGAAATTCTGCTGCTTAGGTACAACGGGACTGAAATGTGATATAAATGCTTGTCTGCGGTGGGGTCACATGCTGTGTGTGTGTGTGTGTGTGTGTGTGTGTGTGTGTGTGCGCGTGCGTGCATGTGAGAATCTCTAAATGTCCTACCTACTCAGGAAGGAATTATGGCGAGGTAAACACGTGTAATGGGTGAAATGGGGGCTACCCAAGAGAAATGTCCACATCCTAACTTCCAGAACATGGAATGGGAGGGAGACAGCTAGGAGCCCAGGGATCCTTGGAGCCCCAGAAGCTGGAAGAGGCAGGAAGGACCCTCCCTGGAGCTTCTGGAGGAAGCACAGCCTTGTCCCATCTCGTGTCATGGGTCCTGCCCCGCCTGGATCTCAGCAGCCCTGCCCTGCCTGGATCTCAGTGGCCCTGCCCTGCCTGGATCTCAGCGGCCCTGCCTGGATCTCAGTGGTCCTGCCCTGCCTGGATCCCAGCGGCCCTGCCCTGCCTGGATCTCAGCGGCCCTGCCCTGCCTGGATCTCAGCGGCCCTGCCCCTCCTGGATCTCAGTGGCCCTGCCCTGCCTGGATCTCAGTGGCCCTGCCCTGCCTGGATCTCAGTGGCCCTGCCCTGCCTGGATCTCAGTGGTCCTGCCCTGCCTGGATCTCAGCGGCCCTGCCCCTCCTGGATCTCAGACTTCTGGTGTCCAGAGCTGGGGGAGGATGAGTTCATGCTGTTCTAGGACCCCAGTGTGTGGTCATTTGTCATGTGGCCAGGGGGCATTCACACACTGGGGATCCCTGGGAAGAGAACACAGCACGGAGGCCTGACTCTGTGTACAAGCAGAAGTCCAGGATGATGCTCTTAAACAGCATTGTGGGGGCGACTTGGGACAAACTGACCAGCCTGGGCTGTTCCCCCAGCATCACAGTGCCATCCCATGGCTCGGGAGGACGCCCCAACTTTGCCGGCCCCAGCCATCTGCTGTGTCCTCCTAAGCAGCCCGTGTGGAAAGAATGCCCTTGCAGAGGACGGCTGAATTAAGTCGTGTTCTGGCAGCACGTAAGTCAGGTTATTTTAAGAGCTCTTGGTCATGCCCCAGAGGTTATGTACCAGCAGATTTCAGGAAATCACAGCCACGCATGGCATTAAAGCCGCATTACTGTCTGGCTCCAGAATCTGAAGTATGTAATTAACTCCTAATCCTCAGTGTCGAACGCCACCAGGCACTTCCATGGCAGAAACACACTGCTCTGTGAGCCTTTCTGGGAGTCGTGGGGGCACAGAGCTCCTCTGGGTCCAAGCAGACACAGTACTGGCTGTATCCCGTCTACCCTGTGCTCACATCACAGATGGGACAAGATGGTGTGGGGAACAGGGGGCCTGCTTCACCCCCTGACATGCTCTCCCGGTGACCTGATGGGCGACCTCTCAGAGTTGGTGACGTTTCTGAGGTTCACGTACAGCAAACGGCTTCCCTGGGAGCCACAGAACGTTCCCATGACCGTCAGTGATGCGGGTGGTTCAAGACCCATCTTGCCTGCACAGCTCGTGAACTTTCTGTCGAATTGCCTTTTGCTAACGGCCAGGACTGTGGCAGAGTCAGAACTGGGTTCCACGAAAGAAGTGTATTGTTAACTTCAGTCTCCTTTCTGACCGACTTGAAACCCAAACCTGATCACATTGTCCAAGACGGTGCAAGATCTTTCCCTGGAAATGCACAAAGGCAATTGGCCCTTGAGTCTTTGAAAAGTAGCACACACGATGGGTCTGATTTTCCTTCCGGACATGGAGTGAAAACGAGATGTAGGTAGATGATAGATGGAAGGAAAGAGAAAGAAAGAAAGAAAGAAAAAAAAGAAAGAAAGAAAGAAAGAAAGAGAGAGAGAGAGAGAGAGAGAGAGAGAGAGAAAGGAAGAAGATAAATAGTATATAGATGGATGGATGGGTAGATAGACGATAGACATAAGGGGTGGATAGATCGATAGATAGATATGATGAACGGATGGATGGATGGATGGATGGACAGATAGATGATAGATATGATGGATGGATAGATACATGATAGATAGATACATAGATAATGATGGATAGATCGATTAGGTAGATGGACACATATGATGGATAGATGGATGGATAGATGGATGGATGGATGGATACAGATGATAGATAGATATGAGGGATGGATGATAGATACATGATACACAGATGAATAGATAGATGGACAGATGGATGCATAGATGGACGGATGGATGGACAGACGATAGACGGATAGAAAATGGATGGAGGGATGGATGGATGAATGAATAGATTAGATAGATGATAGATAAAACGGATAGATCATAAATGGAAAGATTGAAAGTACAAGTATTTCCTTTACAATACATATAAACATACCACTCGTTCGTAAATGACATATGTGCACACAGAAAGACCCAGCGGAACATCTGAGGCTGTGAGTGAAAGTTTTCACTGGCGTCCAGATGAGCAAAGAGTTTCCGGTAGACATACACGTATCCACAAAAATTATGTGCATTAGAATTATATATCTAATATTCCACTACATTATATCATATGCATATAGAATGGAAAATATAATCATATCATATACTTATGTAATACATGAGGATGTAATATGTTACAGAAATATATCATACGTGTATATACGTTGTATAACAGAACAGTTACAGATAATATGCGTATGCATATCCCATAACGATATAACATAGTACACTCTATTATATATAATTTGGTATCTCTCTTTGCATTACTTTCATAATCCCATGAACTATCAAGATGGCTTTGAACTTTTGCACATGGATTTCATCCCCACACCTGCCCCATGCCTCGAATTCCTCCCAGCTTTCTGCTGAGCCTCTCCAGGTGGCTGTCGGGTAGGGTCTGTGGACAGGTGCTGTCCTTCCCTCTGGGGGTGCAGAGGCGGCTGGCCTGATGGAGACTTCGCGAGCCTGGTGGGGGAGGGGTTTGGGGACAGAGCCTGCCTCTATGGCTTTGCCCTCCAACCCGTGGATTTTAGGTGCTGGCTGTGCGGCTTCTCTTGCTGTGGCCGGAGGAGCTCACTCCGTAGGGGGATCCTGTGATGGTGGCCGGGCACCCTCAGGACACAAGGACTCTCTGCAGAGGCCACATGTGTGGGGGGGGGTGTCCCCCAGAAATGACTCCAGGCCACTGGGCGGCACAAGGGTCCCCTGTCCGTGGGACTGTGCACCCAACTGCCTTCTGAGGAGTGATACATTTTCACCGAACGCTGGATCAGTTCTGTCAGAAGCAGAGAGGTCCCCCTGTTCACGCATTCCACAGGTTGTGCCCATGGCGCGTGATAACCCCACTCCCACAGGCTGCGAGGGCACCGGGGAACCTGCCTGTGCGTCCGACCTCAGGAACAGGCACATCTTAGGATAATTATGGTGCCGTGTGCCTCATGTGACAATCGGGGCATAGAGTGGATGGCAGTGGGACTCGGGGCTCCGCGTCTACGGGGACCGCAGGTGTGTAAATGCAAGATTGCAACACAGCTAGGTGCACAGGGCCCGGGTCACCGTCGTTGGGGCTCCCAGGAGGGATCCCTTGGCGGGTGCTGAGTGCCGGGAGCACCATCGAGCTGCATTTCTAGCTCTCGAAGCAGAGATTGTGGTCAAGACGCACATAATCATAGGGACAGACAGCAGACAGAAGACTTTTTGTTTTGTTGTTTGTTTTAATTTTTTAATGTTTATTCATTTTTGAGACAGAGACACAGAGCACAAGCAGGGGAGGGGCAGAGAGACAGGGAAACACGGAATCCGAAGCAGGCTCCAGGCTCCGAGCTGTCAGCACAGAGCCTGATACAGGGGTTGAATTCATGAACCGCGAGATCATGACCTGAGCCGAAGTTGGATGCTGAAATGACTGAGCCCCCCAGGCGCCCCTAAAAAATTTCTTTTTTTTGGCCCCTAAAATTTTTTTAATGTTTATTTATTTTTGAGAGAGAGAGAGAGAGAGAGAGGGAGAGAGGGAGAGAGGGAGAGAGGGAGAGAGAGAGAATGAGCAGGCGACAGGCAGACAGAGGGAGACACACAATCCGAAGCAGGCTC
The DNA here is from genome assembly GCF_024362965.1 of Panthera pardus. NCBI lineage: Eukaryota > Metazoa > Chordata > Mammalia > Carnivora > Felidae > Panthera > Panthera pardus. The sequence continues at coordinate 118,131,843 of NW_026526843.1, forward strand.
CAGGTTCCGAGCTGTCAGCACAGAGCCCGACATGGGGCTTGAACCCGTGAACCGTGAGATCATGACCTGAGCCAAAGTCAGATGCTGAAATGGCTGAGCTCCCCCCGGTGCCCCTTGTTTGTTTTAAGATGAAAACATCGCTGTGAGTCCTTGGGACAAACAGGTCAATGCAAAGGCGTGGATGGCAGACGGGCTCCCGCGTCTGGTCGGGTGGAGGCTGTAGGACGGTGTCTCTCCTCGTGTGTCCATCCCAGCAGCCGTGCCCACAGAGGCTGGACTAGATGCTCCCAAGCCCGCGTCTCCCGGATGCCTTGCACATCCCAGCGGGACAGGTTATTTCTGGCCACAGCACAAGTGGGCTGGATGTCAACACTCTAAAAAGATCCCATGCAGAGCGGGCGGCCGGCGTCGGGGGCGCATACCTCCGCGCGGCACTTGACAGCAGGCGACCCGAGCGGCTCTATTTCTGGCGAACAGGTGGAGGAAGAGGAAGGATGAGGCCCCGAGGCCGTGCTGGTGTGGGCGGCGACACAGAGGGATTCCTACACGGGCTAACATCTCTGCGGTTTGGGCACCGTGCACCCAGCTCGTGAGAGAGCGCGTGAAACCTGTGATGTCGGGGTCTGAGGCCACAGCCCCAGCACGACCCGGGCTGGCGTTCTGCAGAGGCCGCTCTTGTCCTCAAGGGGAACAGTAGGTGTCCCCCTCCCATCCTGGCCGTCTTCCTGCTGTGTCTGAAGGTGCCTCCTTCCCACACTTTTCCTGGCATGCCAACTCACTTGCGAGCGGGGGCCCTCTTGGCGGTCAATAAATCCTCTAGACCCTGACGCATCATTTAGAGTTAAGGCCCTCTTACTTCCCCTTGGGCACGGTCATGTCCCCACATTCTTTTTTTTTTTTTAAGTTTATTTATTTTGAGGGAAAGACAGAATGTGCGCAGGGGAGGGGCAGAGAGAGAAGGAGAGAGATAATCCCAGGCAGGTTCCGCACTGTCAGCGCAGAGCCCGACCTGGGGCTCGAACCCACGAGCCCCGTGACTGAACCGAAATCAAGAGTCAGAGTCTTCACCTGCTGAGCCACCCAGGCACCCCTCCCCAGATGCTTTCCTCAGAGTTACTAACACAGGGCTGCTTCTGATCACCAACCATCCCCAAAAGATCCTCCCTCCTTGGCTTTGGCACCTCACCCCTGCCCTGCCTGTGGTCCTCTCAGAACTCAAGAGACTCACGGGGACTCACGTTCTCACGTAGACCCCAAGGAAAGCCAGGGAGATGTACCTGCGAGGAGCTCCCAGTTCAGGGGAAACTGGTGAACAGCAGGATGATATGCTTGGGGACTGCCAGTGATGTGGGGGAGGTGGGGGTTCCAGCAAGGGAGGAGGAGGTGGGGTGAGGGGGTAGGAGCCCATTCTACACAGACGAGACAGCCCATGCAAAGGGATGGACACAGGGACTGAGAGATGTGTGCCGTTCACATCCGTTACGGGCTGAGCTGTTTTCAAAAAACCCACGTGTTGGAGTCCTAATGCCCAGGACCTCAGCATGTGACCGAATTTGGACATGCAGTCCTTTTAGAGGTAATCAAGTCCAAACGAGGGGATGCAGGTGGGGCCTGATAGGTCTGGTGTCCTTGTAAGAAGGGGACATTTGGCCATGCACGTGCACGCGGGGGGAAGACATGTGAAGACAGAGGCAGAGATGGGGCGGGGGATGCCTCCATGCACCAAGGGACGCCAAGAATCACCGGCTGCTCCAGACATCGGGAGAGGAACAGCTTCACCCTCAGAGCCCCCAGGAGGAGCCAACCCTGGTCTGCCTGGATCTGAGGTGTCTGGTCTCCAGAAGGGAGGTGATAGATTCCTGCTGCTTTAAGACCCGCTTCCATGCATTCTTTCAGCTGTCACGCACCTCATCATACGCCTGGAAACATTTGTGGTTTTCCTGAGGGCTACTTTTGCTGGGTATGGAATTTGAGGCTGGGTTAGCGACACATTCTTTCAGCTGTCACACGTCTCGTCATATGCCTGGAAACATTTGTGGTGTTCCTGAGAGCTACTTTTGCTGGGTATGGAATTCAAGGCTGACAGTTTTCTTTGCACCACTGCCTTCTTTTCTGCACTGTTTCTGACAGGAAATCTGCCTTCAGGGCTGTCTTGGTCTTAGTTAGGTATGTGCCATGTCTTTCCCCACTTCTGGCTCCTTTCAAGATTTTCTCTTCATTCTGGTTTGGAGCAGTTTGATCACAACATACCCTGATGTCCTTTTCCTCAGAACTTGTGTGCTTAGAGTTTGTTAGAATTCCTAGTTTTGGGATTTACAGTTTTCACCAAATCTGGGAAGTTTTCAGCCACTATTTTTTCAAACTTTTTTTTCTGTCTCCGTCTTCCATGACTCTGTCTCTCTCCAAGCCTGCTCTCTTCATTTACGCAATTTTCATGCTTTCTGCATTTCATTTGAGATAGTTTTTGTTCCTATATCTTCGTATTGCTACATCTTCACGTTCACTAATCTCTGACTTTTTATCTGCTGTTAATCCCATGCGGTGTGTTTCATCTCACACGTTGTTATTACATCCGTAGAAGTTTGATTTGGTTACTTTTTATGTTCTATGTGTATGTAACTAGGTTCTGACTCTAGATTTAATGTGCCCTTTGGAGCACCACCCTAGCCTGTACTGACGGAGGGGACCTGGTTTTCGTCACTGCTGGGATGCCAGCCCCTAGAGCGTGCCTGGGACACGGTAGGTTTTTACTCAACACATCAATAAATGCATCGATGAGGTGGTCTGTTCTGGAGACAGTGCTAACCGATGAGCTGACACGGGGTTTCTCCTCGATGTAGCAGAGCCCCCCCCCCCCCCATCTCGGAACTCCCACAGAGACCAGCACGCTGTGAAGCCGTACGTGCAGGTGCCCCGATTACCTGCTGTAGTCATCAGAATTCTGGAACATTCTGAAGCTGGCTGCTAGAACAGAGGGCCCTGCCCTCTTGGGGGTGAGTGAGGGGTGAGCCATGTGCCCGCAGTTCCAGAGCCCGTGTCTTCCTGGTTGGGAAAATAACACCCCCTGAGTCTTGCTGCTCAGCAGTGCTATCTACCTGCACCCCGTTTTAGGAATAAAATATCTGTGGAGAGACGTGTGTGCGAGCGTGTGACCGTGTGTGTATATGTGTGTGATGGTGTCTGTGGTTATATACATTTGTGTCGGCGTGTGACTGTGTGTGTGTGTGATCATGGATGTTTGTGTGCGACCATGTGTGTGACTTTGTGACCGCGCACGTGTGTGTGTGCTTACGTGTATGTGTGATTATGGATATTTGTGTGAGTGTGTGAGTGTGTGTTTATGTGTCTTACTGTGGTGTGTGTGTGCGTGTGTGTGTCTGCAGCTAGCGGGGAGGGGTGCTGCTGACCAGGTGGCCCCAGGGAGCAAATTCACTGCCTTCCCGACTTCCCTTCCCTCATGCTCAGGAGAGGGCCCTCTGAGGCCGGGCAGGGACAGGCCATGCGGTTTTCTATAGCCGGCGGGGACGTCATTTGAACGGACGATGCGTTCCTGTAGGCGGAGCTCCTCCAGGTGGGGGTGCATGGGGTAGAGCCGAGGGCTGAGGCTGGGTGCTGTTACCTGCAAGCGGGCAGATAGATGCTCTCCCTCTTCTCCCTCCCAAGCTCCCACTCGCCTCGTCCTGCCACAGCGTGGCGGGCAGAGAATCGGCTGTGAAAGCAGGGTGCGGGCACACGGGAGTCACTTCTGCTGTAACGCCTGGTGCTCCGTGCGTACCTGTGTGCTCCTAATGTTGCCACCATTCTTGTGCGGACAGGCGCCTTTGGCCAGGAACAAATAGGCGACGAGCGTCCCCAGTTGGGGCATTAGGGCTGCCCTCAAGGCTGCAGCTCAGACATTGAGACCGGTTATTAAAACTCTTTGTTATCGTGCCGTGCGTTGGGAGCAGGAATCGTCCTAAATCACAGAGGTGGGATTTTACCGCAGAAACGACACGTTTCGGGTGATGCAGGATGCCGACTTCCGGCACCCGTATCTCCGCGCCCTTTCTCCCGCCTCCCTCACAGACAGAGAGTCCAACATGGTGGGGTCAAGTCCTGTCCGAGACGAAAGTGAATCGTCCCAGCCCCGCGCGTCTGCCTTCGAGGAAGGTGAAAACGCAGCAGGTTGGTGCGGAATGCTGAGTGTTCTCGGAAGAAAAATGACCCCAGATTCAGCACAGCTGTTTCCATACAGCTCAGCGCCATGCGGACGCATTTAATAAATAGAAGAATTTTTTAATCAAGTCAGGAGACAGGATGTATAAACTTTATTATTGATTACACGTTTGTGAAAGCCTTCTCGATAAAGCAGACTTGCTCCGCTCTGTCAGGTTTCCATTAGGCAGTTTAATCTGGGCAACGCTTACTTTATATTGTTCTTTCTGTTTTATTACCTCGTTTTACACTACATCTTTGTAGCGGCGAATTGAATAGCATAATTGTTTTTTTTTTTTTTTTCTTCCTGGGACAAAAATGTGCTTTTTGTTCCAGGAGGTAATAATTTTAGAAGAAACTTAACCATTTTAACGGGGAAAAGTCGTACCAAAAAAATAAGACGTAGAAAATGACCCCTTCCTGGGAAGTTATGTCCCCCTTTTGATCTAAACCATTGTGGCAATCTGTCCGATTAGAAGCAGCCCCCGCGTTGTGGTTCCTGGTTTGTTACACACTTTACGGAGAACGTAGCTAATTGCATTAGGCAGCGCTTTAATTTCATTGTCACAAAGTTCGGCTTTTCCATGATGCAGCAGGTGAGCCACAGTCAATCAAGGGGCATCTAGACGTAATCTGTGGCCGGGCCACGCGCGGTGGTGGTGGCCTAGGTCTCCTCAGGTCTCCGGTTCATCGCTTATGTGTCCCCTGTGCGTATCGAGGTTTCCGTGTCACCTCACGTCCACCGCTTCCGTCCACACGGCCTCCTTCCTTCTCTCCTCTGTTGGGAGAACAGCAGGCTCGTTGTCAAGGTTACTCTACGTTAACGGTGGGAAATGGAGAAACGGGGCGGGGCTCAGGCAGGGTCCCGGTGGACTTGGGCTCGGCCGAGGGACCGCTTCACCCCTCCTTGCCCGTCCTGGGGCGCTCCGCTCCTGGGATGAGACACACCACGGGGGTCCTTCCACTCAGAGCGATTTGGGACCGGCTGAGAGCCCCTCGCCTGCGGACCCCATTCTGACGAGGAAGGTGTCCAGGATCAGGGTGACTGTCTTGAACGTTACCGTCTGTCCCTTCTTCTCTGCTACCCCAGGGGCAGGAGGACGTTCCCTCGTCTGGGCTCCAGGGATCCCGGGGTCCTCAGGACACATACAAACCCTGTTAGGTCACGGGTTCCCAGCTCCGTTAGCCATGAGATGTGGGGTCGACTTGCCAGCTTTCCTTTCGTTCCTGTGAATCGAGGTGAAATCCACATAAACTTTCTGTCTTTGACCGTAAGTAGGACCCGAACACTGAGTATTTTGTGGAGACTTTCTTGGGCTGAGGACGTATCTTTCCCTCCCTAGTTTATCGAGTGTTTATCATGAAACCATCTTAGGTTTTTTCCAAATGTTTGTTCTGTGCTGACGGTGATGTTTGTGTGGTTTTGGTCTCTTGCTCTCATCATACGGCAAATAACATGAATCGATTTTGTAAAAAAAATCTATGTTGAGATACTCATGAATATATGTACACGTGTGTGTACAAGAATTTGTTTCAACACCTGCTTTCAGTTGTTTTGGTTACCGGCTCACGTCCGAGCGAGGCTCTCCAGGCCAGTTGAGGTGACGGTGCCTGTGTGTCCTTCACCCGAGAGTTGGCTCTGTCTGACACCGTGCCAGCCCCGGGACACGTCCTGTTCTCTGCACCCCTGACTCCATGTGCAGGCTGGTGCTGCGGTCTGCACAAAGTCTGCTGGGAGGAACGTTCTGGCACCAGTGAGATTTGCCGACCCAGAGGATGCCACAGCTGTGTGGATTGGAGTCAGGTGCACGTACCTGAGAGGGTCCCACAGCCCTGGGGAGCCAGGTACATGTACCTGAGAGGGTCCCACAGCCCTGGGGAGCCAGGTGCACGTACCTGAGAGGGTCCCACAGCCCTGGGGAGCCAGGTGCACGTACCTGAGAGGGTCCCACAGCTCTGGGAGCCAGGTTCACGTACCTGAGAGGGTCCCACAGCCCTGAGGAGTCAGGTGCACGTACCTGAGAGGGTCCCACAGTCCTGGGGAGCCAGGTGCACGTACCTGAGAGGGTCCCACAGCTCTGGGAGCCAGGTGCACGTACCTGAGAGGGTCCCACAGCCCTGGGGAGCCAGGTACATGTACCTGAGAGGGTCCCACAGCCCTGGGGAGCCAGGTGCACGTACCTGAGAGGGTCCCACAGCCCTGAGGAGTCAGGTGCACGTACCTGAGAGGGTCCCACAGTCCTGGGGAGCCAGGTGCACGTACCTGAGAGGGTCCCACAGCTCTGGGAGCCAGATGCACGTACCTGAGAGGGTCCCACAGCCCTGAGGAGTCAGGTGCACGTACCTGAGAGGGTCCCACAGCCCTGGGGAGCCAGGTGCATGTACCTGAGGGGTTCCCACAGTCCTGGGGAGCCAGGTGCACGTACCTGAGGGGGTCCCACAGCTCTGGGGAGTCAGCTGCATGTATCTGAGAGGGTCCCACAGCCCTGGGGAGCCAGGTGCATGTACCTGACGGGGTCCCACAGCTCTAGGAACCAGGTGCATGTACCTGAGAGGGTCCCGCAGTCCTGGGGAGCCAGGTGCACGTACCTGAGACGGTCCCACAGCCCTGGGGAGTCAGGTGCATACCTGAGAGGGTCCCATAGTCCTGGGAACCAGGTTCACGTACCTGAGAGCGTCCCACAGCCCTGGGGAGCCAGGTGCACGTACCTGAGAGGGTCCCACAGCCCTGGGGAGCCAGATGCACGTACCTGAGAGGGTCCCACAGCTCTGGGATCCAGGTTCACGTACTTGAGAGGGTCCCACAGCCCTGGGGAGCCAGGTGCACGTACCTGAGACAGTCCCACAGTCGTGAGGAAGGTGCACGTACCTGACTGCCAGGTGCATCTCAGGCATCCGGACGGACCCCCTTGTTGGCTGTGGAAAAGTGCCACAGACCCAGAGTTCATACCCAGAAATGTGCTGAGTACAGCTGGCCACAGTGCGTTCAATCAAAGACGTATAAATCGAATGCGAAAGATGCATAAAACTCTCATACGGGTGTTTGTTCTGGACGCGTTTTCGTCACGATATGAGACGCAGGTGGTCTTAGTGTTAAGGACCCACGGACGACCACGTGACATTACGGACCCGTCACTTTGTTCTCCCAAGATCCCGTACTGGAACGGCAGCTTCCTCGACACTGTCTTTCTCGGCTCTGGTGGATAAAGGGGCTCTGTGTGTGTCCGCGCGGGGGTCGTAGAGATGGTCCTGAGACCCGACGAAGCAGGGCACCCCACGCAGAATGGCCACAGGGCCAGTTAGCTCACTAGATGAAGACGAGCATAGCCTTTCAGTCAGTTCCAGAAGATTCCAGGAGGATCTTTTCTCTAGGATGTGAGGATCAAAAAACCAGACAAAGAAGGCTAGAGGGGAAATCAGTGTGGTTTTATTTACTCCTTTTTTTGGCGGGGGGGGGGGGGGATTCGCTTGTTAGCAAGCGGTTGAAGGGTTGTAGAAAGGGTGTGTGTCCAGGAAAAGCCATCACCCTGATGGCCCCCAGGGAGGCTCCTGGCATCCACTACAGGGGTTTGTCGGGAAGGCCTTAGCAGCAGGTGTGCGCGGGCGGTGGGGAGTCTCCAGTCCACGGGCAACGCCACTGGGGGGATACCCACCTGTGTGGTTGCCCCTCAACCCTGGCCGTGAACGCCGTGTCCTGTCTTCCTGTCACTGCGGCCCCAACCGGCCCAGAATCAGACCCTGCGTCCTCGTGACCCCCCGGGTACACCTCATCACATGGTCGTCTGTCTACAGAGCAGCGTTCGTTTGCCAGCTGGTTAAAATGCTGGACGAGTGAGCTCAGAGCCGCCGTGGGCAAAATCATGGCGCTTGGAAGGACGTCCACGGATTCTGGGAGACGCCCTAGATCGTGGTCCTTGTCATTCATTCCGCCCGGGCTCACGCCGGGGTTCAGGCACCCGGCTCTACTCCGTGCAAATGTCCTGCCCGGAGGGAGGCAGACCCTGAGGGGTACGTTGCCTTTCTGAGCCTGGACAACCTTTCTCAGACTCTTGCTACGCTTTGGTTTTCCCGGAGAGACAGAGAAATTCCAGGACAGGCTATGTTTCCAGAAGACCCCCCCCCCCCCCCGGTTTCTGGGTTGGGTGGGTGGTTGACACTGGAACATTTGTTGACCATCACACTGAGCGTTGACTACACGGGAGCACACAGTAAGACTCACTTGCCACAACTGTGCAAAAACACGCATAAGGAAACAGCATTATAAGCGTGCGGCGGCTGGGGGGTGGGGGAGGGGGAGGGCGGGTCAGCGCCACCTCATGGGCCCGAGGGATATGGCAGTCGTGGCTGGGACCTTGCAACGTGTCCTGGCCCCCCGCCGGGCATCAGTGACCTGTTTTTAGGGTTCGCGTCCTGTGCACCGACCTGCACGGAGGCCCAGCCTCGCCACACGGCTCCAAGCCAAGCCCTCGCCCGGACCCGCGCAGACACGAGCCCCTAGACCCTGCAGGCCCCGCCCCTGCAACCGTCCAGTCCAGACGCGTGAGCTGGGACCCGGCCCCAGCCAGGTGCGTCTGGAGTGTGCCCCCACAGACATTCTTTGTGCTGGGCTGCGGCCCTGGGGGGCGATGGCCAGGGATCGGGAGCCAGCAGCTGTGGTCTGGGGAACAGCTGGGACGTGACCTTCGGGGCTGGTGGGTGGCCTCTCTGCCTCCTCCCTGTCAGCAGGGCTGAGGGTCTGTTTACCCGTGTCCGTGTGTGTCTCTGTGGGTGCCCAGGATGACATTTCCTGCCTCGTCCCCACCTCCCCACCTTCGCCCGGGGCTGACAGTTCTGTCCTGCAAGGATGTCTCTATCTCTCTCTCTCTCTCTCCCACTTTGGACTTGCTTGTCCAAGGAGATTCCAGAGGGAGGGGCTCTCAGCTAGGGGGCTCTGGGTCAAAGCTCTGAAAGCTGGGCAGTGGTTCCGAGCCAATTGTCCAAGCTGTGGGCTGTCGGGGTCAGACAGGCACCCATCTATCCATCTACTATCTATCCCTCCAGGCATCAGTGAGGTCGACGTCTCTATCCGTCTGTCCGTCAGCTATTAAGTTACCATCTGTGTGTCCATCCATCCACCCACTCATCTGTCCACCTGTCAGTAATGTGTGTCTATATCTATTCCCCATCCTTCTATCGTGGATCTATCCATTTATCTATCAACTACTTATCCACCCATGTATAAGCTATCTACTGATCTGTCAGTCATCACCATCCCTCTGTCACCGATTTAGCTCCTGTCTATCTATCTATCTATCTATCTATCCATCCATCATATCTATCTATGTAGCTATGTATCTATCTATCTATGTATCTATCATCTGTGTATCTATCTATCCATCCATCCATCATATCTATGTATCTACATATCTATCAATCATCTATCATCTATGTATCTATGTATCTATCCATCCATCCATCATATCTATGTATCTATGTATCTATATATCCATCAATCATCTATCTATTATCTATGTATCTATGTATTATCTATCCACCCATCATATCTATGTTTCTATGTATGTATGTATGTATGTATCTATCTATCCATCCATCCATCATATGTATGTATGAATGTATCTATCATGTGTGTATCTATCCATCCATCCATCCATCATATCTATGTATCTATGTATCTATGTATCTATCTGTGTATCTATCTATCCATCCATCCATCATATGTATGTATGTATGTATGTATGTATCTATCTATCTATCATCTATCTGTTGTCTATCTATCATGTGCCTATCACCTATTTATTTACCAACCTTCTACCCATCCATCCATCGATCCATCCACTATCTACCTGTCTATTGATCTGTCTGTCAGTCATCTGTCATGCGCCGGCAGAAAGAAAACAGAGCAGATACCGGGGTTCCACGGTGGTGTGTGGACATGTGGGTCGGAGCAGGGCCCCGCAGGGTCTGAGGGTGGGAGCCGTGTGCCCCCAGGAGGAGGCGTGCAGCCGCGGGTGCAGAGCCCAGTAGCAGCACAGGCCCTGTGGGGTGAGTCCAGGGCTGGAGGCAGAGCGGGCGGCCTCGCAGGGCAGCTACGGGCCTGGGCTGCTTCTCCGTGTGACATGGGGGCCCCGGGGCATTTCTGTTTGGCATTTTTAACTTACTTCTTCTTAGTGAGAAGAAATTCACACAACATGACACCGGTCCTTTTAGACTGAACAGCGGGATCGCTCACGACGGGGCCTCGTGTGTCTGCTTCTGTCACCGGGCGTCGTATTCTCAGGGTCCGTTCACGGAGTAGCAGGTGTCAGAGCTCTGTGCCTTTTCATGGCTGAGTCATATTGCCCCGGGTGCGTGCATCACGTTTCGTGTGTCCATCAGTCCGTCCGTGGACACTTGGGTCACTTCCCCTGCTCGGCTCTCGGGACCGGGGAGGACTCTCGAGAGCAGGCTGGCTCCTCGTGCCTCGGGCCCCCGGTGAGGATGGACAGCTGAGGGGAGCGTGACCCGAGAGCCCGGGGCCACAGGCAGGGCCGTGCGCACCCGGGTGGGGACCCGGGGCAGGACACGGCTGCACTCGGGGCGCGTTCCTCAGACACAGCGCCCAGACTTTGCTGGCGGGCTGGGTGTCGGCACGAAGAGAGGAGAGACCCCAGGACGGCCTGGCCAATGGGCCACATCACTTCCCTTTTGCCTTTTGAGAAGGAGCCAGGAATTTGCTCATTCCCCTGAGTGTGAAATGCCTTTTACCATGAGGTGCGAAATAGCCTGGGTGGAAGGAATTCCGGGTGGGTTCCTGCGACCCCGTGGGTTTGGGTGTCCAGGCATCCGGGAGCCGAAATAAAAACAGCAGACGCAGCGGCCGGGGACAGCTGTGACATGTGTTGTGTCCCGGGCGGCCCCCGCCCGAAATTCCAAAGGTCTTGCTTTCATGAGGCTTTCGGGCTGGCAGGGCGTCTCAGGCTGGGACGCTTTCTGAATGTGAAAGCCCGTGGGCGGCTGTAAGTGCCATCGGAGGAGGGGAGCTGAGGTGACCCAAGTGCCATCGGAGGAGGGGAGCTGAGGTGACCCACCTGGGGAAACATGTCACTCACACACGCCCCCCAGGGGGACAATGTGGGGACAGGCCGGGTCAGCTGCCAGCAGGAATGCCAGTCTTGGGGCCTTGATGGCCTCCTTGCAGAGGGGACAGGTCAGTGCCTTTAAAGGCACTCAGAGCCTAACGCAGCGGGGCAGGCCGGGGCCCCACCCACACCATGCCCTCCTGACCTGCCTGCACCCCGCTGGCCTTGACCTCAGCCTCGGGGAATGTGGCACCTTCCAAAGGAACTGGACCCACCCTCCCAGAGAGTCACAGAACCCAGCTGCCCCGAGCTGGCCGGTGGGTCCAGAGCGGGGGACCCCCACGCCCCGGGCGGGGGTCTGTTCTGGGCCCATGTGCGGAAAGCGGATGTGTGCATCTAAGACCTTGGGGCCTCGCCTCTGCCTCTCAGCTGTTCTGGCCCCGTGTTTGTGCGGTTGCCGGGAGATGCCAGCTATAAATAGGGCGGGGTCAGCTGGGGCCAGCCGGCAGGGTGGCCCGGCCGAGGACCGGCTGTTGTGAGCGATGACGTCTCCGGGTGCTGCTGGTTACGGGGAAACGGCCCGTAACACACCGAGCCACCTCCTGGTGACAGAGCGACAAGCCAGCAGGTGACCCAGGGTTGGCTGCCAGCCTCCGCTCCCGGGCTGTGTTCGCGGGGCCGGCCCACCCGTGGCCACGACCGTGGGATCTCGCTGTGGCCCCACACACAACACACGTGCGTCTTCCGGCCGTGTTGTGTGGCCCAGTGGGACAGCCCCAGTGTCCGTGGCAAAGTGGCCGGGACAGAGCTGCCCAAAGTGCAGATTCCAGGACATGCAGGTCGGGAAGGGGACCACTCAGAGCGTGGAAAGGGCCAAAGGCGTGTGTCGAGTGCGGCCGTCAACACGTTTGGGCAGACAGACCGTGGAGGTGGGCGCGGAAAGCACCCCGGAAAAACCCACCTGGGGGTGTCTTCCCTGCAAAGGGGCCCGAGCCACCGTCCAGACCCAGCACGCTGGGGATCCGCGTGTGAGAAACCCCGACAGACGCGGGGCCAGGCAGCTGTGCGTTGGGAACGACCACAGCCCCACACCCTGCAAGACGGGGGTTGGTCCCAGAATGTAACTCAGACCCCAGGAAACAGAACACAGGCCCTGTGTCCCCAGAGAACCATCCCTTGGAGGGGGACGGTCGGGGGGAGCCCTCGAGGCGGGCCGCGGCCCCCACGGGTTTCGTTCTCTTCTGGTCCACAGGAAGCTGTCCTTCCCAACAGCAGTCTGCCATCGGATCCTTCCCTGTGACTCCCCTGGCTGTCGTCCCCACCCTCTCTCTTCCAGCAGGACCCAGGGGGGGAAATGGTGCCCGTCATTTATGGGCGGACGCAGAGAAACGACCCCCAGGGCACAGGGCTGCGACGGCATCCAGCGTGGACGCCCGTCTCTCAGGAGATGACAGCCTGGCCGCTTCTAGCCGAGGCTGGGCCGTGCACAGGGACGCTGCACAGACGCCCACGCTGACCCAACAACCGTGTGTGGGGCCTGGGCTGCACTGTGGGGCAGAGACTGGGGTGTGGACCCGCTCGGCCCCAGACCATCGGGAGCCCACAGGCCACGAAACTAGAGCTGCCCCTGGTGTCTCTTGGGCCAGCCGTGCCGTGACACAGGCCTGAGCTGATTGTTAATGTTTCCCAGACAAGGGCGAGGGGTGTGGAGGAATGGGGCCCACGGGCCTCGGGGGTCAGCCACCTCCCTGAAAGCTCTCAAGCAGGCCGGACTGCACGGTGTTTCCTACAAAGGCAGAGGGCACTGTCTCAGGAGCACAGGCTGTCTGGGCTCAGTCAGGGTCACACAGCATGGGTGACATGCCTGACGTTTTTACAACAAATGACCACAGAATGGGGGCTTAAGTCACAGACCTATTGTCACCCAGCTCTGGACACCAGAAGTCTGAGGTCCAGGCCGGGCTGCTGGAGCAGGAGCCTCAAGATCCAGGAGGGGCAGGGCCACCGAGATCCAGGAGGGGCAGGGCCACCGAGATCCAGGAGGGGCAGGACCGCTGACATCCAGGCAGGGCAGGACCGCTGATATCCAGGAAGGGTAGGGCTGATGAGATCCAGACAGGGCAGGGCTGCTGACATCCAGGAGGGGCAGGGCCGCTGAGATCTGGGCAGGGCAGGGCCACTGAGATCCAGGCAGGGCAGGGCCGCTGAGATCCAGGCAGGGCAGGGCCACTGAGATCCAGGAGGGGCAGGGCCACTGAGACCCACGCAGGGCAGGGCCTCTGAGATCCAGACAGGGCAGGGCCGCTGACATCCAGGAGGGGCAGGGCCGCTGAGATCTGGGCAGGGCAGGGCCACTGAGATCCAGGCAGGGCAGGGCTGCTGAGATCCAGGCAGGGCAGGACCGCTGACATCCAGGAGGAGCAGGACGGCTGAGATACAGGAGGGGCAGGACCGCTGAGATCCAGGATGAGCAGGACTGCTGAGATCCAGGAGGGGCAGGGCCACTGAGACCCACGCAGGGCAGGGCCTCTGAGATCCAGACAGGGCAGGGCCGCTGACATCCAGGAGGGGCAGGGCCGCTGAGATCTGGGCAGGGCAGGGCCACTGACATCCAGGAGGGGCAGGACCACTGAGATCCAGGCAGGGAAGGACCACTGAGATCCAGGACGGGCAGGGCCCCTGAGATCCAGGCAGGGCAGGGCCCCTGAGATCCAGGCAGGGCAGGGCCGCTGAGATCCAGGAGGAGCAGGACCACTGAGATACAGGAGGGTCAGGACCGCTGAGATCCAGGCAGGGAAGGACCGCTGAAATCCAGAAAGGGTAGGGCCGCTGAGATCCAGGAGGGTGCAGGGCCACTGACATCCAAACAGGGCAGGGCGACTGAGATCCAGGAGGGGCAGGACCACTGAGATCCAGGCAGGGCAGGATCACTGAGATCCAGGCAGGGCAGGACCACTGAGATCCAAGCAGGGCAGGGTCACTGAAATCCAGGAGGAGCAGGACCCCTGAGATCCAGGAGGGGCAGGAACACTGAGATCCAGGCAGGGCAGGACCACTGAGATCCAGGAGGGGCAGGGCCACTGAGATCCAGGATGAGCAGGACTGCTGAGATCCAGGAGGGGCAGGGCCACTGAGATACAGGAGGGTCAGGGCCGCTGAGATCCAGGATGAGCAGGACTGCTGAGATCCAGGCAGGGCAGGGCCACTGACATTCAGGAGGGGCAGGGCTGCTGAGATCTGGGCAGGGCAGGGCCACTGACATCCAGGAGGCGCAGGGCCACTGAGATCCAGGATGAGCAGGACTGCTAAGATCCAGGAGGGGCAGGGCCACTGAGATCCAGGAGGGGCAGGGCCATGAGATCCAGGCAGGGCAGGGCCACTGACATCCAGGAGGGGCAGGGCTGCTGAGATCCAGGTGGGGCAGGGCCGCTGAGACCCAGGCGGGGCAGGGCCCCTGAGATCCAGGGGAGGCAGGGCTGTGCTCCCTCCAGAGGTTCCAGGGGAGGGTCCTTCCTGCCTCCTCCAGCTTCTGGGTCTCCAGGTGTCCCTGGGCTTGTGGCCGCCTCCATCCCGCCTCTGCCTCTGTCTTCTCGTGGCTTCTCCTCTGTCTCTTGTGCTGTGTCTTGTGATCCCGGAGGACGTCACGTCAAGACCCTTGATCGCATCTGCAGAGAGTTTGGCACATAAAGTCTCGTGTGCAGGTCACAAGGATCAGGATGTGGGCATCTGGGGCCTTATTCAGCCTGCCCCACCCGCTTGTGGTCCTGGCGTCTCAGCTGTGTCTCTGAGGTTTCCCGGGAGAACTCCGATCCGTCAGCCGTAAGCCCTGAGGTGAGGAAGCTGCTCCCGTGAAGGGGTCCTTGTCCGTCGGGGCTGATGTGAGGGAACAGCACAGGCTGGGGGGTGGGGGGAGGTTACAAACAGCGCACAGTTACTTCTCATGGTTCCGGAGGTGAAATCCATCCAAGTCAAGGCACCTGCAGATTTGGGGTGTGGACACCCCTGCTTCCCGCCTCCCATCCGGCTGTCGTCTCGGGGTGGGAGGGGCCGGGGGTCTCTGCAGCCCTAGTCCATAAGGGCACGAATCCCCCACGGGGGTCCACCGTCATGACCCGGTGACCCCCCCAAGGCCCCCCCCCACCCCCTCAGTGCATAACGCCTCGTCCTTCGTGATCCTTCCCCATAAACCGGGATCACAAGCACTCCCTCTGCCGGGCTGAGGACCCCAGACCAGCCCCAGGGTGTTTCTCCCGCAGAAACACTTCCCACCCCGTCTCGGGGGAGACATTGCCAGCGGAGACGTCACAAACGGCCCTGCTCTTAACGTCAGACGGCGTCACGGCCGCACAATCGGATAGAACCGTGCCCCCCAATCTGCTGTGTGCACGGAAGTCCGCACGGGTCCACCCCAGCTACACATCCTGATTTGTCCTCTGGTGCCCGTAAAACTTGTGTTATGAGCCTCCCCCGCACCAATAAAGGTGTGCAGCTTCCCGCGTCCATGAGGTATTGGAAACACGCTGCAAAGTGTGTTTAAGGGAGCGGCGTGTGGGGCTGTGGACGCCCCCCCCGCCCCCAGCTCCCGGGCCGCGAGCTGGTTGCACAGAGACGCGGGCTGTGGGCGCAGGTTGCTGGGGGGTCTCCGTGCTGACGACGGGAGGGGGTGGCCGGAGGTCTCGTGCTGTGAGCAGGCTCACGGACGCATCGGCTTGGGTCCTGAAGCCCCTTAGCAGGCGGTCCATTGGACAGAGGCAGGAACGCCACGCGGGGGGAGGAGAACCATCGTCACCTTGCGGGAGACGTAGCAGGTGCACAGAGGCCACTCAGGATGGGTGTTCTCGGTCCCGAGTCGGCCGGGCGCCAGGGGAGGCCCGCAGGGCTCTCTCTGCTTCACGACCTTGAGGGTTCAGGCAAAGTGGGTCCTTCCAAGTCCAGATTTAGCTTTTGTCCGTCACCGTCATGAGCACGGATGAGGAGTCTCCTGTCTGATCTATGGGTTTAGCGGTAAAGTGAATTCTCCCCTGAAATTCGACGGTCCACTTCCGGAAGGGGACCGATAACAGGTGCGAAAATAGAGTTATCGGCAAAGAGGGCGGAGTCGAGCCAGGCTCTGTGCAGGTCCAGCCGACCCGTCCACGGGCACGGGACTGGAGGCACAGCGTCCCGAATCCCTGCTCCTCGAGACCAGCGACCCCTGTGCCTTCCTCTCTCTCTGCCCCGGGGTTGGAGGTGCGGAGCGTGAAGTCCTTAACTTCAGGTCTCCAGTACTGAGTGTATCTCTTTAATCACTTATGGCAGGGGGAGGGGGGGAAGCACTGTCCCCCCCAGGTTAGCCCTGAGCACATCACTGATGACGTAACTCCTTTCTTAAGATTTTTTTAAATGTTTTTTTTTTTTTTAATTTTTGGGAGCGAGAGACAGAATGCAAGCAGGGGAGGGGTAGAGAGAGAGGGAGACACACAACCCGAAGCAGGCTCCAGGCTCCGAGCTGTCACCACAGAGCCCGACATGGGGCTCCAACCCACGAACTGTGACATCATGACCTGAGCCGAAGTCAGGCGCTTAACCGACTGAGCCACCCAGATGCCCCGACAGAAATTTCTATTGTACTTTTCTTTTTGAACTGCAAGTAGATAGTTAAAAAAATTGCTTTCCCTGGAGAGTTCACTTTCTCAGCGGTCGGTCTTAATTGGTTGGGGGGTTTCCCCGTTTCTGAAATGAACCTACCCATCGTTCCCGCCCCCTCGCGTGTCTAGACGCATCAGAACCATTGTGGGTCACGTGCATGCTTCTCTGTGGTCACGTGTGTGCTGACCTGTGTGGAAGGCTTTCTGACATTGTGCGAGGTTTCTGGTCTGGCTTACTTTATTTTATGTTGAGTTAATTACAAGCAAGAATAAAAGTCTACCCGGTGCTTCTTGTCTCGCTCTGAATGGTTCAGCAAGTTTAGGGACGGGCTTTCACAAAGCATTTAATTAAGAGGAATTAAATCTCCCTCATCGCATTAAAAAAAAAAAAATCCAAGTGTTACAAAAACATCCTGCCTACTTTGTTCATCGAGCCTCGGCCCCCTTTCCGGAACCCCATTAGAACAGAGCCCGAAGTCTGTGGACGTTAACCTTGACCTCGGGGGATGTAGGTCTTTGGAGACCACATACGGATGAAAGGAGCCACCAATTTTCTCTAATTATGTTGTGACTCGGCATCCGAACACCCTAGGTAGCTCTGCTTCACGGAGATCTGAGAACAGATACCTCGGTTCTGAGTTATCCAAGCATCCGGCTGGAACTAATTATCGGGATGCGTTGAAGGGAGCACCGTACCCCGCCTTTACTTGGGGCCGCTCAGCCAGCGTTCGCCGTGCATGCCCTGCTCATGCATTGTGGGAAAACACACATCGCGTAACATTTTCTGAGTTAATGGCTTTTACGGGCACAGCTCAGGCGCATGAAGGACACTGACACTGCTTTGCAAGCTTCCCGCCTTTGTGTCCAGAACTGTCCCCCTCCCCAGGCTGAAGCTGTGTCCCCATGAGACGCTGGCTCCCGTCCCAGCCCCTGGCTCCACTGTCTGCTCTCTGTGTCCACCGCCTGCTCTCTGGACCCCGTATACGTGGGATCACACAGGATGTGTCCTTCTGTCTCTCGTTATGTCACCGAACATCACGTCCCCAAGGTCTACCCACATTATAGCAGGTGCAGAAGTCCTTCCTTTTCAAGGCTGCGTAATATTCTGCGGTGTGCACGGACCACATTTTCTTTATGCCTCCGTCCCTCTGTCAACACTGGGGCTGTTTTTGCCTCTTAGTAGAGACTGAACGTCCTGTCTACGAACACGGGTGTGCAAGTGTCTCTTCCAGTCCCCGCTTTCGATGATTTGGGGGGCGATTCCGGACAAGAGAGGGTGGATTATGGCTTAAGCCAATGTGTGATTTTTTCCTCCTGGTGTGTTTTCCACGCAGCCGACCCACATCACGTGCCACCGACCACGTCTGCACATCCTCGGCCACGCTTCCTCTCTGGTTTCCGAGCTCGCCGTCTTCGTGGGACAGGAATGCTATCTCATTGCCTCCTGACGTCCACGCTTGCTTGTGTAACGAGCTCGCCATTAACTCTGTCCTCAGACACGGCTGCACGTCGTGTGCTCCCAGGTCTAGGTCTTGAACACACGGTCCTGTGAACGTGCGTGTATGTTCTTCCTCATAATACAGGTTTTGGGGAGAAACTGGCAGGGGAGGGGTGGCCGGAAGTCATTGCAAACGGTGGGAGGCACACGAATCCTGCTTCCCAGCAGGTGGAAATGAGTACGAGCCCATGAATGTCCCAAGAGCCCGGGTGCCTACATCCCGGCAGAGCCCCGCATCATCGATCCAGGATTGGGCTGCCCGCTGAATACTGAGCTCTTGGCACAGACAAGACGCCCCCACCCCCACCCCACGGAGTGAGTTCGGGGAAGCTGGAATAAACCCTCCTTTCCGGGTACCTGCGTCCATCCCAGAGTGGACCCGGTGGCTGCTTTGGGGAAGAAACGGATCAATACCACCACCACTGAGTTCAAATGCACTTCCTTTCACATCTGAGCGTCTCACGGCCAGTCAGGGAGGCCGGCAGGGGAGGAGACACAGGAAGGGCCTCGAACGCCCAACCAGCAGACGGCTGAGGGCTCCCCGTGGCCACCACAGCTCCGGGGCCCTCCAGGAACACCACGCGGCCCGGACACACAGCTGGCCCGCCCTAGAGGCAGCCCGGCAAACATGACAAATCCTGCTAATGGCCGCGTTCCTGACAGCCAGAGTCCGTGGCCTGGGAGGTTCAGGCCGACGGGGAGATCTCGGTTTGGGGCACATATCGCCGAGGCCCCAGGGCGCAGCCGGCCGCCCACATCACAGGGCCGTGCTAAGGAAAACAGTCTGCTTCCCGTGGGTCAGGGCAACCTCGGCCGGCGTCCGCCCACATCCGCACAGGCCACCGCCACACCCAGGACGCTTCAGGCTTCCCGAAACGTGTGTCTGCAGCTGCCGGGTGGGGGCCCTGTGGGTGCCGACCAAGCGCAAGGCAGGGCCCCTTACCCGTGAGTCAGCGGTGTGGACATCGGGCGGCCAGAGAGGCGGCTGGCCTGGGGTCCCACAGGGGGCCTTGGCACCTGCTGCATGTGAGGCATAACAAGTGGGTCATTGTGTGTGGGGGGCTGCCTCGCGCCGGTCCGTCTGGGTGACCCAGGACGAGACGCCAGGTCCCAGCAGAGGGGGCCGGGCTTTCTTCCCGCAGGGGCTCTCAAGGGGTCCACGTCTGCTCACGGGCGCCCCCGCAATGGGGTCCCGCGTGGTGCGGGAGGTCTCGCTGCTGTCCCCACAAAGACGGAAAGAGGCTCTTGGGTTTCAAAAATGATGAGGCGCTCCTCTCTGATCGCAGAAACAATCTGGGCAGGGTCCTTGTAGAAAATTCTGGAAATCAATCAAGGGGGAAAACGAAAAACAAAAAACGAGGCAATCTTGAAACACGGAAGGGCGAAACTCACCCCAGCACCAAGAGGGGGTCTCGGATACGGAATCTGCTCTTTCCTCCCACAAAGTCGATCCCCCCCCCCCGCCCCCCACATATACACAGGTGAGCGAATAGTTTTACATCCAGAGTTTTCCCCACTCAAACCGTATCCTGCACACTCTCCTTGCTGCTGAAAATCTCTGCAGATGGCTTGCCAAGTAAAGTTTTCACCGTGTTGCTCCTTGCGGGTTGATCCAACGGCTTCCTGGACGAGCGGCATTTCTCTGGTTTCCAGATTAAACACGGTAAATTACTCAGAAGGAGGGTGCACACGCGTGGGTCCCTGGGCACAGCTCTGATTTACGACTTTGGGAGCGATTCCTGGAAGCATGGGCCTGGACGAAGTTTGCAAGCCTTTGGTCACCAGCACCAAATTGGTTTCTCAGAAGGCTGCACTGCCTGATTCTCTGCACAGCCGTCCCCCCAGCGGCCTTATCAGTTCCCCGAATGCCAGCCGACATGGAAATGGGGTCTGTATGAGATTCTGGGGCGGCTGCAACAAAGGACCACAGACGGGGAGGCTTAACGTGCAGATTCACCCTCTCTAGGTGCAGACCACAGTGTGAGATCCAGGAGAGAGGCAGGGCTGCTGAGATCCAGGGGCAGGACCCCTGACATCCAGGCGGGGCAGGGCTGCTGAGATCCAGGTGGGGTAGGGCCGCTGAGATCCACGAGGAGCAGGACCCCTGAGACCCAGGCAGGGCAGGGTCTCTGAGATCCAGGCAGGGCAGGGCCGCTGAGATCCAGGCAGGGCAGGACCACTGAGATCCAGGCAGGGCAGGGCCGCTGAGATCCAGGAGGGGCAGGGCCCCTGAGATCCAGGCAGGGCAGGGCCCCTGAGATCCAGGCAGGGCAGGACCACTGAGATCCAGGCAGGGCAGGGCCACTGAGATCCAGGCAGGGCAGGGCCGCTGAGATCCAGGAGGGGCAGGGCCACTGAGATCCAGGCAGGGCAGGGCCGCTGAGATCCAGGCAGGGCAGGGCCGCTGAGATCCAGGCAGGGCAGGACCACTGAGATCCAGGCAGGGCTGGGCTGCTGAGATCCACGAGGAGCAGGACCCCTGAGATCCAGGCAGGGCAGGGCCTCTGAGATCCAGGCAGGGCAGGGCCTCTGAGATCCAGGCAGGGCAGGACCCCTGAGATCCAGGCAGGGCAGGACCACTGAGATCCAGGCAGGGCAGGGCCACTGAGATCCAGGCAGGGCAGGGCCGCTGAGATCCAGGAGGGGCAGGGCCACTGAGATCCAGGCAGGGCAGGGCCGCTGAGATCCAGGCAGGGCAGGGCCGCTGAGATCCAGGCAGGGCAGGGCCGCTGAGATCCAGGCAGGGCAGGACCACTGAGATCCAGGCAGGGCTGGGCTGCTGAGATCCACGAGGAGCAGGACCCCTGAGATCCAGGCAGGGCAGGGCCACTGAGATCCAGGCAGGGCAGGGCCACTGAGATCCAGGCAGGGCAGGGCCGCTGAGATCCAGGAGGGGCAGGACCCCTGAGATCCAAGCAGGGCAGGGCCACTGAGATCCAGGCAGGGCAGGGCCACTGAGATCCAGGCAGGGCAGGGCCACCAAGATCCAGGCAGGGCAGGGCCGCTGAGATCCAGGAGGGGCAGGACCGCTGAGATCCAGGCAGGGCAGGGCCACTGAGATCCAGGCAGGGCAGGGCTGCTGAGATCCAGTCAGGGGAGGACCACTGAAATCCAGGGGGGCGGGACCCCTGAGATCCAGGAGGGGCAGGGCTGCTGAGATCCAGGCAGGGCAGGACCCCTGAGATCCAGGCAGGGCAGGACCCCTGAGATCCAGGCAGGGCAGGACCCCTGAGATCCAGGCAGGGCAGGACCACTGAGATCCAGGCAGGGCAGGACCCCTGAGATCCAGGCAGGGCTGCTGAGATCCAGGCAGGGAGGATTACTGAGATCCCATGGGGCAGGATCAGTGAGATCCGGGGAGTGGGGAGGGGGGACAGGACCACTGAGATGGAGACGGGGCAGGGCCACTGAGATCCAGGCAGGTTGGGCTGCTCAGTTCCAGGCGGGACAGGGCCCCGCTCCCTCCAGAGGCTCCAGGGGAGGGTCCTTCCTGCCTCTTCCAGCTTCTGGGGCTCCAGGCGTCCCTGGGCTCGTGGCCACGTCCCTCCCGTCTCTGCCTCCTTCTTCACGTGGCTTCTCCTCTGTGTCCGTGTCTCCTGTTCTGTCTCACAAGGACACCTGTCATTGGACTCAGGGCCACCCTTGGTGAGGATGATCGCATCTGAACTTGACTACATCTACAAAGACCCTGTTGGCAAATCAGGTTCCATTCACAGGACTTCAAGGTATCTTATTGGGGGACACGCTTGAGCCCACATTACGGTTCTGTTTTTGCTTTATTTTGCATTTTTTGTGATCCCCAGTGAGGTTACAATGTCCCTTTATAGCGAAACATCCGCGTGTGTCTTCTCCTGGCCCGTGTTGCCACTTTACGGGTTGATTACCGAGAGTTTTGGAGCGAAAGGTTCCCAGTTTATCATTCACCTTGTGATGTCCTGACGTCCGTGGGTCAGATTTACCGAAGTGTAAGTTCCTGCCCTTGGAGGTTGGAAGGCCTCCCCCGACCCTGGAAACGTGCAAACTCCCTCGTTGGCCCCTCGCTGGCCTTTGCTCTTTGGCTTGGCCCCCAAGGCCCTCGATCCGTGCAGACCTCGCAGTGGTGTCTTCTGAGACGCGGGTCTCCGACACGATGGTTTTGCCCCAAGCAGCGAGGTCTCCAGGATGTGCGCTAAGGTTCCTTCCCCTCACCTGTTGCTTCCGTACTGTCGGCCCCGATGGCGACTCATTTCTTTGCGGGCTGTGTGCCCCCTGTGGGTGTTTGCTTCAAATGTTGGGAGCACCAGGCCAGGCTTGGGGGTCTCTTGTAAGGCACGTCGCAGTGGGGCAGACACGGGCCCTTCTGGCTGCACTGGACTCTGGGTCAGGCTGGGGGGTCCCGAGCCGGAGGCCCGAGGGGGCACCTGGGCTCTGCAAACCCAAGCCTGTGTCCTGGGGGGTGTCCCTCCTCTCCTGCTTCTTGGGGCCGCAGGCAAAGGCGTTAGTGGCCGGCCCACGTCTGATGTGTTCTGTCACCCGGGCAAGACGTGTGTTTTGACACCTGCCTCTAATTTCTTCCCCAAAGAAGAAAGCACAGGTTTTCAGGCACCTGCGGGCTGCTCGGGGGGAGCGGTATTTCTGGATGTGGCGGGCGGGGGGCGGTGTTCCTGGTCCCCGGAGCCACACCATGGCCGCCGACCGTGACGCGTGAGGGCCCGGCCCTCCAGGCTACGGAGACGGCGAAGGATTTATCACATGCGTGGCCTCTGATGCAAGGGACGAAAACAGAGGCTGTGAGCAGTTCTGGCATTGGGACGCGGCCTGGGGAATCAGCCCAGGAAAAGCTTTCCTCCCTCCCACTGTGGTCTCACGGCCGTGCCGAGTTCAGCTTTGCAAATGCTTGTCGAGTGTCATTATGGACGAGGCAGAAAGTGCTAGAGAAACAAAATAATATATAACTTCTGGGAACTGTGGGGAGTTCTCAGCAAAAACAGCCTCACAGGGTGTGGCAGGGGTAAGAATAGAGATGCGGTCATGGGCTGGTCACGGAGGTGCCCACGAAGGGGGAACGACATATAGGTCAACACCTAATGCGCCAGGAGGAACCAGCCAAGTGCAGGGAAAAGCAAATGAGGCAGAGGGATCAGCATGTGCAAAGAGTATGTGCTGGGAAAGAGAAGGTGCCTGCTGAG
Source organism: Panthera pardus (assembly GCF_024362965.1). Lineage (NCBI taxonomy): Eukaryota > Metazoa > Chordata > Mammalia > Carnivora > Felidae > Panthera > Panthera pardus. The sequence continues at coordinate 118,155,388 of NW_026526843.1, forward strand.
AACCGAAGGGCATCAGGGACCAGATGGCGGGGACCCTGCAGGCCCGGAGAGGAGCTCAGATTTCATGGAAAGGGTGGACGGAAGCAGATGTGGGAGGTGCCCAGCGGTGTCCCCTCCCTCTGAGCGGCTCAGAAGACGTGCACCTAGATCCTGGAGTGTGGCGCCCGTTGAGCCTTTGCGCTGAGAGGTGAGGGGACCTGGTGGCGGGAAAACTGAGGCACGAACCCCCCTCCTCGGGGGTAACTCTCAGCCGACCCCACGCACCTGTTCCAGCCCCCCCGAGCCTTCCTGTCCCCATGGATGTGCCTGTTTTGTACGTTTCACACGGATGTGGTCACGGGCGACGGGACCTTGTGTGTCTGGCTTCTGTCGCTGAGCATCAGGTCATTGCTGAGGCTCTGGGGATCACGGGGAAGGTGGGGAGGGCGGGCTCCCGAGGACGGCGGGGGAGTTCTGAGTGTCCGTGTGCACGAGTGGGGTCCTGAACCCTCATCCTGGGACACATTGCTTGTGCTGGGGCCTTGTCCTTGGAGCAGGGAGACGGGACAGGGAGGGAGACAGACACGGAGACGGGACAGGGAGACCCTGCAGGGGGGAAGAGGGGTCCAGGGTCCTGAGGGTTCAGACAGAGGTAGAAGGTCACCCTCCCTCCCTCCCCCTCCCCCTCCCTCCCCCTCCCTCCCCCTCCTCCTCCCCCCTCTCCTCCTCCCCCCTCTCCTCCCTCCTTCCTCCCTCTCCCCTCCCTCCGTGCCTCTGTCTCTCTCCTGTATCCATCCATTATCAATCAATCAATTAATGTAAAGTGCGTGTGTCTGTTCGCCGTGTCTGCGTCTAAGCTATGCTCCTTCCTTCCGCACACAGACGGGTCCGTGCACACGCGTGAGACGTGGGCGCCCATGCATCTCAGGACACGTGCGTCTTCTCCTGAGCCGTCTGGAAATTATTTCGACGGCTCGGGATGTTCCGGAATGCATCTCCTAGGATGCGTGCATTCTAAAACACAGCCTTCCTGGACACACAACACGCAGGCCACACTTTGCCGTTGCCACAGCCGTCCACGAACGAATGGTGCAGACGTGTTTCCTCCTCTCACGGTTCACGTGGGGACCGGGTGCGGCCGCGTGTCCCCTGCAGGGACGGAGCTCCGGGCTGGGTCAGCAGGGGGCACGGGACGCCGGCGGCCCCTGGAGGTCGGTTTCCCACGCAGCCACACGATGGCAGTGTGACCCACGGAAATGTTTCAGAAACGCGTTTCTTGTGCCCTTGGGTTTCTCCTTCCCGCTCTCATTGCGAATCGGCCCCCACGTGTGTCCCCCAAGGTGCTTGTGCGGGACGTCCCGTTTAGAAGGTTAATCAGCACACTCAGAGCTGACGTGACGAAGCCCACGGGTTTCCCCGACAAAGCCACGGCTTCGGCTGCATTTCTGACGTTTCCCCGCCGGGCGGAGGCCACACAGGTTAATGCTCATCTCGAGGGTCAGATGCACACGGACGGGGAGTTGCTGTCCAGGGTTCCCTGCGTGCCACTCTCTCGGCCCCGGCCGGCGATTCCAGTGAAGGAAACCTCAAAATCCCCCCTCCCGATTGTCAGGAACGGGCCAGGCGAAGTTCTTCCTTCCGGACACGTATGGGGCCGTCTGACGGATCCCCACCCCCCCCCGACGGATCCCAGCCAGGTGAGGTCCACACGCACGGCCGCCTGGCAGGGATTCACTGACATCCTTTCCTGGGACTTTCTGGCTCAGGGTCGCCCCGTGAACCCCCTTCTGAGCGAGCTCCCCGGACATCTGCATTCTCCACTTTCTGCTGCTTCTTCCAGAAACTCTCACAAGTTGTGTTTTTTTGGTCTTTTTTTCTTTTTTTTTTTTTGCACAGAGAGTTTAACTGGTCACAAGAGTCCAAGGAAAGCGTGCACGTGTGCCTTCCAGACCCCAGTGCACGCCAGGCGTTGGCAGGAGCCCGCTGGATGGTTCCGGAACACAGTCCCCTGCACGTATGTCAGCCCTGCAAACTGTCCGTGGCTCCAGGTGGGAGAGGCATGTCCTCCTGCCACTGATGGTGACTTGGTGCCCAGTGCGTCTGGCTCTTCAGAGAAGCTTCTCTTTGGAGAAGCAGCCCCTGGTTCTGCCTACTCCTGGCCCAAAGGCCTCCTGGCCTGTCTGCTGCTGGAAGCACCTTTGACATAGACGGGGGCATGATGAGGTGCCAGCCTCGGGCCGGGGAAGGACGTGGGCCCTGGGGGCAGCGAGGTGCGTGGAAACAGCAAGGAAGGGGGACCTCCCTCTGGTGTTTCCACACACCCTCCAAATTGTGACCCCGACGGCCTGGGCGTGTTGTTCTTTACCGCACCAGAAACGTCACACTCTCATCAACGCTGCTTAGTCAGGTCTCCTCACAGCATCCGGGCTTCTCCCGGGAACACATGGCCAGACCCCAGAGGAAGGAACACAGGCAGGAACCACCTCAGTGTCAGAGGGCAGCTTTGAAACACGACATGTTCCACAAACCAAGGTCCAGAGATGGAAGGATAAGGAGCATGTGGTCCATGCACAGAGTGGACTGTTACGCAGGCTTGAAAAGGAAGGACGTTCTGCACCTGCTACAACGCGGGTGGACTTGGGGGACGTGATGCTCAGTGACATAAGCCAGTCACAGAAGCACAGACCCCGTGTGATTCCACACGGGACGTATATGGCGTCCCTAGAGGAGCCTGATCCCTAGAGACAGAGAGTAGATGGTGGGGCCAGCAGCTGGGGACGGGAACAGGGAGTCAGTGTTGCACGGGGACAGAGTCTTAGTGTGGGGAGATGGAAAGTTCTGGAGATGATGGTGGATGCTCTCTAAGCAGCTCCACCCCTGCTGCCCAGTGTCTACCTGTCAACCTTCCACTTGTTTTCTGTCTACGAATCAGCCTGCTCTGGACATTTCACGTACATGAATCATCCAATATTTGTCCTTTTGTACCTGGCTTGTCTCACACAGGGTCCATCCATGTCATGCCAGGTGTAGGACCTCCGTCTTTTTCAAGACTCAGCTACATCCCACTGTGTGCATGGACCACGTGGTTTGTCCATCCATCGTCCGTCCACCCATCCATCCATTCATCCATCTATCCTCCATCCATCCATCCATCCATCCATCTGTCCATCCATCCATCCATCCATCCATCCATCCACCTGTCCATTGGTCCACCTGTTCATCTGTCCATTCATTCGTCCACCTATCCATCCACCCATCTGCCCATCCATCCACCTGTCTACCCATCCATCTTTCCACCCATCCATCCATCCACCCACCTTTCCATCCATCCATCCATCCATCCATCCATCCATCCATCCATCCATCTAACTGTCCTTCCATCCATCCATCCATCCATCCATCCATCCATCCATCCATCTAACTCTCCTCCCATCTATCCATCCATGCATCCACCTGTCCACCTGTCCATCCATCCATCCATCTACCCACCCACCCATTCAACCATCCATCCATCAATCCATCCTTTCATCCATCCATCCATGCATCCACCTGTCCACTTATCCATCCATCCATCCATCCACCCATTCAACCATCCATCCATCCTTTCATCCATCCATCCATCCATCCATCCACCCATCCATCCATCCACCCACCCTTCCATCAGTCCATCCACAGAGGCTTGGGTTGCTTCCCCCTCTTGGCTACTGTGAAAATTTGTTGCTGTGAAAATCTCCGTACATGTTTCTACATAACCATGTGTCTGCTTTCTCTGGGTCTGCACCTGGAGAGCAGTTGCTGGGCCATAAGGTGTTCTTCTGTGTTTCAATCCAACCCAGGCACCTGTGGGGCCTGTCACGGAGCCACATGGTCTGGTTCCTGGGGAACAACTGGTCCCTGCAACCCCCGGCTCTCATGAGACGTCCCCCTTTGCCATAATTGTATATGTTATATTTCAGCCACTTGAAAAGTCAAACTAAGACAGGGAAGGAGAAGACGATTCCCTCCTAGCCTCTTCGTTTGCAAACCAGTTCTGAAATCGAATTGCACGGGAGCTGCTGCTCGGCAGGGTGGGAGGGGGGTTCAACCCCAAAGTGCTCCTAACATCACCTCCACTGAGCCATCACCTGCATCCCAGCCACCACCCTCATCATGGTCACCTCCACCTGTGCCTCAACTCCCGTCCCCATCATTGTCACCCTTGCTTCACCCAGGGTCACCTCCACCCAGCCACCACAACCTGCACCTCAGCCACCATCACTTCCATTGTCCCGTCTGGTGTCACCTCCGGCCCTGTCACCTCCACCTCGGTCACCATCGCTGCCAGGGTCCCCCCGTAGTGTCCCCTCCACCAGCATCACCCCCACCTTGGCCACCATCAGTGCCACTGCCCCTCCCAGTGTCACCGCCACCACGGTCATGCTCCTGTGCCTACCCGTCCCCAGTGTCCCCTGCACTGCAGTGACACTGTCCTTTTCAGGGGCAGACACACGGCTTGAGAGGTCCGTTCACTCGCCGGCTGCCTGCTGGGAGCGCGGCACTTGGGGCCACCAAAGGTGGAAGGACTCAGGTTCCGTGTGTGCCTTTCCTCAGGAGGACGGCCCCGCCCTCCACTCAGGCTTGTTTTGAAAACACCACTTTTGCTGGTGCCCACGTCGCCGCCATGTTCTGTGACGTCATGTACCTTGGGAACCGGAAACCAACCTTCCTGCACCGCCCCCAGCTCCCTCCGCGACGTGTGCACCTCCCACCCTCACGTGGCCCATGCGCTGGGCTCGGGCAGCTGTGCACACCCAGGTCCCGGCCTCGGGGACCCAGAACCCTCGGTCGTCCGTCCCTGCCCAGGTGACAGCCCGCCCCATCTGGGCCTCCCCCGGCAGGTCTGGGGCTCGTGTGCTCTTCCTGTCCCTCTCCCCCAGCAGCCCCGTCCCCGGCACGGTCATCTCTGTCCTGGCCGCCCCCACAGCCCCGTGCACACTGAGGGACTGGCTCAGCCCCCGTGTCCGGCATCCGCCTGGCAACCGCGAGCCCTGGTTTCTGTCTGCACATCGGCCTGTGCCGGACTCTTCATGGACGGAATCGTCCAGTATTTGTGCTTTCGTGTCTGGCTTATCTCGCTCAGTGTGTGTTCAGGGTTGGTCCACGGGGCGGCAGGCGTGGGAGCTGCGTTCCCCTCCACGGCTCACTGATACTCCCCCCGCGTGCCTGCACCCGCTTCCGCTTGTCCGCTTTCAGGCTGGTCTGTTCCGACGGCAACCGGCCGTGCTCGTGCCAGGGGGTCAGCGCGCCCACACGGGTGCCTCGTCCGGCTTCCGGCGGAGGAGACGGCGGAGGAGGAGAAGGCTCAGCCTTGGAACGGAAGAGGGCCCGCAAGGATGCCTCTCTTTCTCCAGCTGCGGAAGCCAACTGGACGGGCGTGGACGCATTTCAGTCACGGGGCTGCGGTCATGGGCCCAGAGCGGCCTGCGTCCCGGGGGCAGATGCGTGCTCCCGGGACCTCCGCTCGCCCTGGTGCTCCGTCGAGCCAAGGGCGCAGCGCCGATTTCCACAGAGGCCAGGATGCAAGGCTGAGGCTGACGCCTGTCTCGCGCTTTCCTGCCTGGTCCTGGGCGCGGGGGACGCCCTCTGGGACCCGGCTTCATGCTGCTGTGTGCGCACGGCCTCACGCTCGGCCGCAGGAAGGTGGTCTGACCCCGAGAACGGAGGGGCAGAGCCCGACCCTCCTACCGCCAGGCTCACCGGCGCTGAAGCTCTCCCTGCCCGTGGCCAGAATGCTCTGTGTTGCTCACAAAGGTCAGGTTTGATCTCATCGTCTTCAGGACGCCGGCCAGCAGGCCGTCAAGCCTCGCGGCCGGGATCCGGAGCTGGGGCTTCACCGGCCTGTCGACGTGCTGCCTCTCCTGTCTTCTGATTGCCCCGGTCGGCCTGCTTTTGGTCTGGAAAGAACAGGGGCTTTCGCACTCCGTGTGAGCACAGGTGAGCCACTGACAGCAGACGACTCCGGAAACCTCGGAGGAAGGTTCTGAGCATCTGCAGGAGTGAATGAGGCACGTTCTCGGGGCCAGAGGGCTGGTGTCCCTGCACGGGCTGGGGGGTCGGCGTCCGCGCTGTGGGGGCATCAGACTGGGGTGCTGTTTTCTCACGGCCTTGTGTGTAGACAGATACCCGGATGGGAGAGGACCGTTTCCAGGGAAGCATCCTTCTTCTGAGGTCTTTGGGGGCGGAGTGAGGCACTTACCAGGAAGTCCGGCTAGACCCCCACGGGGAGAGGCAAGCCCCCCTTGTGGGCGTGTCTCAGGCAGATCCTCGGGGGCTGGACTTCGGTGACCAGCACGAGCAGGGTCCTTATCATCGGGGTGATCAGAACAGCCACCATCTGGAGGGCACTTCACAGTGGAGAAAGAGCTTTCAGAAGCCGCTGGTATCTCTTAGGGGTGACACAGCTTCCAAAAAAGGTGCCTCTCGTTCAGTTAACTGCTCACGACGTCTCATGTTTTGGGGCATAATGCGCGTTACATGAAATCCACCATTTAAAGCAAACCACCCAGGGGCATTTGGCACATTCACGGGGTTGTGGGCCCATCACCTGTGCCTGGTTCCGGAACACTCTCATGCTGCCCAAAGGAGACCCCGTCCCCGTTAGCTGTCACCTGCGTCGCCTCCCCCAGACCCCGGGGACCACTCATCCGTTTCCTGTCTGTTTGCTCTGAATATTTTCTATTAACGGGATCACACAGGATGTGCTCCCGTGCGTCTGGGTTTGCTTACGAGCCTCACCTCCTCGAGGTCCGTTCACGGGATAGCAGGTGCCACAGCTGTGTTCCTTTTCATGGCAGAGTAATACTCCATCGGTGGATGGACCACATTGCATTTATCTGTCCATCCCTGGGCCTTTGGGTTCTTTCTGCCTTTGGAGCATGTATATACAGCTGCGTGGACAGCTGTGTGCATGAATTGGAACCCTTTCCAGTTCGTCGGACTTTACGCCATTCTGTATTTCACTGTCTGATGCTCGCGGTTTTGAGTACAGATGTCCAGGTATCACAGGCGTCTGGAAGTTTCCCTAGACGCAGGCAGATCGGTTTGGGAACTCATCAGACCCGCAAAATGCCGCCCGTCACGCGATTATGATGTAACTTGCATGCTGTGCTCAGTTCGCCTGTGTGAAATGGGGTAGGAGCTGTACATTTCTGGCCATCCTCCCGTGAAATTGGGGTGAAAGACAGTGCTTCCTTGCAGGGTGGAGTCCTCCCATCTCAGCACACAGGTTCACGGTGCGTTGTTTCCAGGGGGTGGGGTGTAGGGTAGGAGCTGGAACACGGGGACATGGCCGGACAGCCCACGTCTCTCTGTCTGCCTCACGGCTCTCCCTGAGCTTTTTTGTGGACCACACTGGCCGAGACCCAGTCCCTCGTCCGACCAGCAGCGTCCCTTACACCCTTAACTGTTACTGAGAACCCCCGGACCTCCTGGTTCGTGGGGCTCAGCCCTATGCACATTGACCACGTTGGACCAGATTTCCAACTTGCCATATTCCCGGGAAAACGAAAAAACAGAAAGTATTTAAAGATACTTGTCGGTTTGGGGCGCCTGGCTAGTTCAGTCAGTTGAGTGTCCGACTTTGGCTCAGGTCATGATCTCACGGTTCGTGACTTCAACCCCTGCATCAGGCTCTGTGCTGACAGCTCAGAGCCTGGAGCCTCCTTCGGATTCTGGGTCTCCCTCTCTCTCTGCCCCTCCCCTGCTCGCGCTCTGTCTCTCAAAAATAATAAATAAATGTGAAAAAAATAAAAAAAATATTTGTCAGTTTCTTTAACCACAAGAATAATAAACCCATTACAGTGAACTGTAGTAAAAACAAGTTAGTGAAAAACACGCATTGTCTGGGCCTTTCCGCAAACGTCGTTTTCTTCACACAGGAAAGCCGCGTGGTCCTCTCTGCTTCTAAATGCCACCTGCTGTGACCTGTTGTGGTGTAAGCTCTGAAGACGATCCAGGCTTGCGAAGGCACAGAGGTAAAGTAGGGACACGTATCTCGATGGCTTTTTCACACAACATTGCACGTTATTCTCTCATGCTGACCCTCAACTTGACAAGCGGAAGTTACTTAAAGGTGGGCAGTGGTGTGGACTCTGAACTCCCATCAGTGAACGTCTGTGCTTTGTTAGTGGATATCCGTTGGTCTGCCTTGTGGGGTAGGAGGTGGCCCTGGGGGCCGAGGCGCATGTAGTGGGGTGACTAATGTCCCCCCTGTACTCACGTCCACTGGGAACCTGTGAGCGCGGCTTTATTTGGAAAGGTCTCTGCAGATGAGATTAAGTGAAGGATGTGAGATGAGCTCATCCTGGATCAGGGTGGCCCTAAATCTGACGACAGGTGTCCTCATAAGAGAGACGAGAGACAAGACACAGACACAGAGGAGAAGCTACATAAAGACAGAGGCAGAGACAGGAGGCACGTGGCCACAAGCCCAGGGACGCCTGGAGCCCCAGAAAATGCAAGAGGCAGGAAGGACCCTCCACTGGAGCCTCAGAAGGGAGCACAGCCCTGCCCCTCCTGCATCTCAGTGATCCTTCCCTGCCTGGATCTCAGTGGCCCTGCCCTGCCTCCATCTCAGGGGTCCTGCCCTGCCTGGATCTCAGTGGCCCTGCCCTGCCTGGATCTCAGTGGCCCTTCCCTGCCTGGATCTCAGTGGCCCTGCCCTACCTGGGTCTCCGAGGCCCTGTCCCTCCTGGATCTCAGCAGCCCTGCTCTCCCTGGATCTCAGTGGTCCTGCCCTGCCTGGATCTCAGTGGCCTTTCCCTGCCTGGGTCTCAGCAACCCTGCCCCACCTGAATCTCAGTGGTTCTGCCCTGCCTGGATCTCAGGGGTCCTGCCCCTCTTGGATCTCAGCAGCCCTGCCCTGCCTGGACCTCCGTGGTCCTACCCCCCCTGGATCTCAGTGATCCTGCCCTGCCTGGATCCAATGGTCCTGCCCCTCTTGGATCTCAGAGGCCCTGCCCTGCCTGGATCTCAGTGGCCCTGCCCCTCCTGGATCTCAGTGGCCCTCCCCTGCCTGGATCTCAGCAGCCCTGACCCTCCTGGATCTCAGTGGCCCTCCCCTGCCTGGATCTCAGCGGCCCTGCCCTGCCTGGATCTCAGACTCTAGTCTCTGGAAGGACCCTCCCCTGGAGCCTCAGGAGGAAATGAGGCCCTGGGATACCTTGCTTTCCACCAGCTCTAGTCCTTTGTGACCGTGCATTGTTCCCTGCACGGACAACCGTGGCTCTTCCTGTAGGAAGCAAGCAGGCAGGGCGGGAAGGGTCACGTTTGTGCCCACCCTGTGTGTGTGAGCACACCATGGCTGCAGGACCGGGCCTGGCCTGGGCCTCGCCCACCGAGCACCCTTCCTGCCTGCAGTGTGGAGATGTCCGTGGACACCCTCCCCGTGCTCCTCGTGGGGACGGCTCTCTCGCTGAACCTCTTCCTTGAGACCCCGACCCCACAGAGCTCGTTGCCCGGGCGCCTGTGAGCTGGGCCCCTCCAGACCTGTGTGCAAATGAGCGTTACCTGTGGACTGTTCCGTGAGCGGCCCTTTGATGTGGGGTCTGACACTCGGAGACGGGAAGGAAGAAAATAACTTTAAAAATTTTAAGAACCCTTAATTGAAGTTAACATAAAAGACGATGCAGGGTGTTAATTGGTCTGTCTCAGGCATAATGTGGGCCCCCGAGACCATGTCCCTTACCCCCTGCCAAAGAGTCAAGACTCACATCTTTAATTCAACACGCTTTGTATTAATTACCTCTGGATAAGGTAAGCTTTGATTGGGAGCCCTTTATTATGAAATTACTGTGCATTGCCTGCCTTAAGATAAATAAATTAGGGCTGAATTAGGGAGAAAAGCTCTCCGTCCAACTGTGATCGGGAAGGAGCATTTGTGTGTTGAATGCATGATGAGGAAGCAGTTTTCCGTGGGCGTCCTTGATGGGAGAAACACCCCCCACCCCACCGCGGCGTTGGCCTGGGGCTGGTTGCTGGATGGCCAGGATCCCCATCCTGCAGAAGGCGGGAAAACACCCAGTCTGGTGTGAGGAGGCCCGTTCCCTGGGGGAGGGGAGGGTCCCCCCTGCAGTGGTCTGGTCTGCTGGGGCCCATCCAGGGCTAGAAATTGGGCTGCGGGGGGTGGGGGCGTGGTCTGGAAACTGGGGGCTGTCGTGAGGGAAGGGACGGGTGGGGTGGGGTCTAGTTGTGTTGGGTCCCCAGTGAGGGGCAAAATGCATGGGGAAAAGGGGGTCCAAGCTACAGACAGGTGAGCCAAAGGCGGGCAGGGGCGTCAAAGTGGCCGGAGACGGGGCCAGGAACTAAACACTGCCTTCCCTGGCAGGGGAGCCTATGGCTCAGGAAAATGCAAGTGTCACCATCAGCTAGAGCCACTGAAGGACTGTCTACAGTTGGTGTGGGTGGCCTTCCACGCAAATGTCCTCACACAAAGACATTTATTCTTTCCCAGTTTTGGACGCCAGACTCAAAGATCCAGTGTTGGCTGACGTCCAGAGGGAGAGAAATCAGACACAAGGAGGAGAAGCCACGTGAAGGCAGAGACAGAGACGGGGGGCTGGGGGGAACGCAGCCACAAGCCCAGGGACGCCTGGAGCCCCAGACACTGGGAGAGGCAGGAAAGACCCTCCCCTGGAGCCTCTGGAGGGAGTATGGTCCTGACCTGCCTGGATCTCCCTGGTCCTGCCCTGCCCGGATCTACTGGTCCTGTCCCTCGTGGATCTCAGCCGCCCTGCCCTGCCTGGGTCTCAGTGGTCCTGCCCCTCCTGGATCTTGGTGGCCCTGCCCTGCCTGGGTCTCAGTAGTCCTGTCCCCCCTGGATCTCAGTGGCCCTGCCCTGCCTGGATCTCAGCGGTCCTGCCCCTCCTGGGTCTCAGAGGTCCTGCCCTTCCTGAATCTTGGTGGCCCTGCCCTGCCTGGGTCTCAGTAGTCCTGTCCCCCCTGGATCTCAGTGGTCCTATCCCTCCTGGATCCCAGCAGTCCTACCCTGCCTGGGTCTCAGCGACCCTGTCCTGCCTGGATCTCAGTGGCCCTGCCCTGCCTGGATCTCTGTGGTCCTACCCTGTCTGTATCTCAGCAGCCCTGCCTCTCCCTGGACCTCAGGCTCCTGTTCTCCACAGCTGGGAGAGGATAGTTCCTATGACTTTAACCTCATAATTGGGGTTATGTCTTCCATCACCCCAGACAGGCTTCTGTCAAATAAACTCCCACAGCCCAGCTGGGGGCAGATTCCCTTCATATTCCTACAACACTCCCTACATTCGTAGAAACTCACGTGGACGTATTCGCCTAATGCTTATCAAATTTCACAAAAGTACGCTTGAGAAGAAAGTATCCCATTTGTGGCGAACCTGTCCTTTATACGCCCCATTTATTTCCTCAAAGTTCGGGGGAAATGAGCCACGTTTCCTCATTATAGTTCCGTGTGCTTGTCCTTGGCCTTGAGGGTGGTGGTTGAGGGCTTGTGGAGCACACGGCATTTTGCTGGAAGGTGATGTCTGACCACCGTGCGGTAGGAAACCAAATACTCACATTCTGTTACTGATTTTACGTGCTTATTCAAAAAGGCATTTTCTGGGTGGAGAGCACCGGGGTCGGAATACAGAAGTGGATTCCGTCCAGAACGTCGGGTCGATGTATCTGTCCAGCAAAGCCAACGTCGTAACAACGTCGCTTGTGGCAATAAACTCATGTTTGTCTTTATTTATTTTTCATTTTGTGTGTCGAGAGAACGTGACCAGGGGAAGGAGGCAGAGAGAGAGGAGAGAGACAGACAGAGACTCTCAAGCAGGCTCCACGCTGAGCTTGGGGCTCGATCCCAAGGGGATCCCACGACCCTGGGATTATGACCTGAGTCAAAATCGCTCAACTGACCAAGCCACCCAGGTGCCCCTTGAACTGATCTTTGAGATTTGAATTTCCAGACTTTATTGCTCTGCAGGAGACCCAGTCTGTAAGTCCGTTTTGGTGATTCCGGGCATAGGAGAGTGCCCCATGCAAGGTGTATGAGTATTTTTGTGATTTAGTAACGAATATAGAAACAATGTGCTAGTTACGGGGGGTCGTAAACCCCCTTGTTAGAAATGGGTTGATCCATTAATTAATTTGAGAAGTGGGTTTATCCATTCACTAATTCGAGAAGCAGCCACGTGTGCTGAAAATTTTTGCCAGGGAAAGGTTTAAGGACGTCAACGGCTGCCCTTGGCCATGTTCGTAAGCGTGCCCACCTGTGTGTCCTGTGCTGTCCACAGAATATTTCCATGACACCTGGGGATTCTGAGGCTGTTCAGGGCCCCCACGCAGGGCCCCAATTGGTCTTGAAGACATGGATGTAGGTCTCCATATCGGCTTCGCCATGTTCCCTCTGGTGTGGCTGGACCCCAACGAGCCTTGTGTGCTCATCGAAACACGGAAATCTGACACAGGTCAGACCCTCTCCCAGGGCGTCACCGGGACCACCTTCCCTGAAGCCAGAATTGCCCTGTTTGGGGGTGGGGTGGGGTCACTGGCTTCTGACCAGGGGTGGGGAACGTGACTTTGCAGGGTTTGCCACTGGCCTGGGATTTAATTTACAAGTTTGTTTTTGTGTTCCCAACGTCCGGGAGCCGGAAGCCGGAGGCACATTAGCTGTGGTTGTGCGTGCGTTCACGTAAGTGACGTGTAGTGAAGCACTTTGCCATGGCTGCTGTGGGACTGTCACAGTGTCATAGCCAATACCCCAGGCGGGGCGGCTTCGACAGACATTTATTGTCTCAGGGTCCTGGGAGTCCGGAATCCAGGCGGGGCCTCGCCCCAGGGCCAGGACTTCAAGATAGGAATTTGGGGGACACAATTCTGCACAGGGTAGACACATGCGGTCCTCACGGCTCGTGTCAGCACTCAAGGATGAGAAAGAGAGTCCCTGGGGGGACAGACACCAGCAACGGGCAGCACGGTCCCTGCCTCAGCTGCAGGTGACTACGCCCCTGGCCAGGCTGGGGGACCAGAGCCTGAGGATCAAACCTGGCCGGCCAGGTGGTGGCCTTGGTGAGCCTGGGCGCCGGCACAGACGTGAGCAAGACACGGGCATTTGTGCTAGCCGTGAGGTCCACGGGGACGGTGAGCAGGGCGTCCTGGGGAGACCAAGTGGCGGGTCACGTGTGTGTGGCCTTCCTGGAGCCCTCCTAGGCCTGGACTGCACCTGGGACAGGGGGACAGCTGGCTGTGCGCACCCGTGTGTTCAGAAGGGCGGGCCAGGTGTCCCGGGCCGTGGGCGGGGGTCTGGATGTGCCCGGCGCGTCTGTAGAGCTCGGGGGGTCCCGGGTGGCCACGGCACGAGGCGCATTAGCATATGTCCCCAGTGCGGTTCCGGTAATGACTGCTTATTAGTATTCACCAGCGTGGGCCTGTCTGGTCTGGGCTCTGGGTACGTCAGTGCGGCTGCGGCCGTTTGATTCGGGGAGACGCGGAGGTCAGCGTGCAGGCACTAATGAGGCCTGGACGTCAGGAACGATTCCCCGTGCCTGGCGGTTCCTTCACACGCACACGGCCGGCCCCCCGAAGCCGAGGCAGACATGCCCGGGGTCCCGGGGACCGGCACCCACCGCGTGGGGCTGCACCGGCAGAGTCCGGGGCGCCCCTGCCCCTGCTCGTAGCCCGTGGGGGCCGCTGCCTGCGGAGGGGGCTCTGTGTGCCCAAAGGCCGGTCTCCAGTCTGCACACCCTCCTTGAAAGGGAGGGTTTGCCCACGAATCACGTTGGATCCCGTTGGCCACGGCTCTCCGAGGCCAGACGGAGTTTCAGGCGGGGGATCCCAGGGACGCAGGCCTGAGGACGGGGGAGGGTTGCAGGGAGGGCAGGGAGGGGGATGAGAAAGCAGCCCCAAAGGTATTTCTCTTTCAAAGACTCTCGGGGGACAAACTCAAAGCTTTCTTCGACGGGACGCTCTCTGTGTTTTGCTCGATGTTTAACTTCCTGTGGCAGGTTGAGAGCCGCTGTAGACGTCGGGGGCGCCCGCGGGTGTCTGTGCGATGGAAGCAGGGTCCGTGTCCCCCTTTCTGTCCATAACGGGTGGGAACAAGGGGAAATGGGAGCGGAGGCCCTTGGGAACGAGACCCACAGGCTTTGCAGGATGAGGCCACGTTAACAACCCCCACCCCAAAGCACGGCATCCACGAGCCCCTGGGGCAGGGCGGTGGAACCTGCTGGATGCTGTCCCCTCTGCAAGGCAGGCACGTGTTGTTGCGTGCTGGGAGGGGTGTCGGCCGTCCCAGGAGACGGTGGCGATGACCGATCACGTCACTGATCAGTGGATCTCACCTTCTGGAGAAGGACCTACATCCCTCTGGGATGGGACCTAGTGACGAGGAGGGCCCAGCCCGACGCCCTGCACGCCTCCTGTGTCCCAAATGCTCCACCGGACTGTGGGGCTCACTCCCGGTCCCCCCCACCTGTCCCCGTGTGTCCGGCTGCCAGAACTGACTCACCCGAAATGGACCAGCACAGTCTTCAAACTATGGGCCTGGCTAGCGCCCAAGTATGTGCCCCACGCAAATTCGTATGTGCACGTCCCAACACCTGGACCTCAGTGGCGCTGGATTGGGAGGTGGGGCTTCGAAGAGGGGATTACGGCAGAATGAGGTCAGTAGGGGGTCCTGATCCCATAGGACTGGGGGAGACCAGGAGATCGGGACACAGACACACAAAGGCATGACGCCGGGGGGACAGGGGGACAAGGCTGTGTCCACACAGCAAGGACAGAGGCCTCAGGAGGAACCAGCCTGGGCCTGGGCCCCGCCCGGATCTCAGACCCCCAGCCTCGGCCCTGCCTGGATCTCAGACCCCAGCCTCCCAGCCTCGGCCCTGCCTGGACACCAGGCTACCAGGCTCAGCCCTGCCTGGACCTCAGACTCCTAGCCTCAGCCTGCCTGGATCTCAGACTCCCAGCCTCAGCCCTGCCTGGATCTCAGAGTCCCAGCCATGACCCTGCCTGGACCTCAGACCCCCTAGCCTCAGCCCTGCCTGGATCTCAGCCTCCCAGCCTCACCCCTGCCTGGATCTCAGACCCCCAGCTTCAGCCCTGCCTGGACCTCAGACCCCCAGCCTCCAGCCCTGCCTGGATCTCTGACCCCCAGCCTCAGCCCTGCCTGTGTCTCAGACCCCCAGCCTCAGCCCTGCCTGGATCTCAGACTCCCAGCCTCGGCCCTGCCTGGATCTCAGCCTCCCAGCCTCAGCCCTTCCTGGATCTCAGACCCCCAGCCTCGGCCCTGCCTGGATCTCAGACCCCCAGCCTCGGCCCCTCCTGGATCTCAGCCCCCAGCCTCAGCCCTGCCTAGACCTCAGACCCCCCAGCCTCAGCCCTGCCTAGACCTCAGACCCCCCAGCCTCAGCCCTGCCTAGACCTCAGACACCCCAGCCTCAGCCCCGCCTGGATCTCAGACTCCCAGCTTCAGTCCTGCCTGGATGTCAGACTCCCAGCCTCAGCTCTGCCTGGATCTCAGAGTCCTAAACTCAAGCCCTGCCTGGATCTCAGACTCTTGGCCTTGGCCCTGCCTGGATCTCAGACTCCTAGCCTTCAGCCCTGCCTGGATCTCAAACCCCCAGGCTCAGCCCTGCCTACAGCACAGACTCCTAGCCTCCAGCCCTTCCTGGATCTCAGACCCCCAGACTCGGCCCTGCCTGGACCTCAGACTCCCAGCCTTTCGTCCTGCCTGGATCTCAGAGCCCCAGCATTACCCCTACTGGATCTCAGACCAGCAACCTCAGCCCTGCCTGGATCTCAGACTCTTGGCCTCAGGCCTGCCTGGATCCCAGACCCTCAACCTCGGCCCTGCCTGGATCCCAGACCCCCCAGCCTTAGCCCTGCCTGGATCTCAGACTCCTAGCCTCAGCCCTTCCTGGATCTCAGACCCCCAGCCTCAGCCCTGCCTGGATCTCAGCCTCCCAGCCTCGGCCCCGCCCAGATCTCAGACCTCCAGCCTCAGCCCTGCCTGGATGTCAGACTCCCAGCCTCATCCCTGCCTGGACATCAGGCTCCCAGCCTCAGCCCTGCCTGGATCTAAGACCCCCCAGCCTCAGCCCTGCCTGGATCACAGACTCCCAGCCTCAACCCTGCCTGGCTGGATCACAGACTCCCAGCCTCAACCCTGCCTGGATCTCAGACCCCCAGCCTCAGCTCTGCCTGGATATCAGACCCCCAGCCTCAGCCCTGCCTAGACCTCAGATCCCCCAGCTTCAGCCTTGCCTGGATCTCAGACCCCCAGCCTCGGCCCTGCCTGGATCTCAGACTCCCAAACTCCATGCCTGCCTGGAAATCAGCCTCCCAGCCTCAGCCTTGCCTGGATCTCAGACCCCCAACCTCAGCCCTCCATGGATCTCAGATCCCCAACCTCAATCCTTCCTGGACCTCAGACCCCCAGCCTCAGCCCTGCCTCAATCTCAGACTCACATACTCCATGCCTGCCTGGACCTCAGACCCCCAGCCTCAGCCCTGCCTGGATCTCAGACTCCCAAACTGCATGCCTGCCTGGAACTCAGCCTCCCAATCTCAGGCCTGCCTGGACCTCAGACCCCCAGCCTCAGCCCTGCCTGGACCTCAGATTCCCGGCCTCGGCCCTGCCTGGACCTCAGACTCCCAGACTCAGTCCTGCCTGGATCTCAGACTCTCAGCCTCCAGGACTGGGAGCGATCAATGTGTATCGTTGAAGCTGCCCCATCTGGGCTATTTGTTATGGCAGCTCAAGTTGAATCCTGTGGACATTTTCAAACATTTGTAAAACTTGAGAATAGTATACTGTAGCTCAAATTTCCTCCGTCCCTGTTCCAATGATTGTGAACAATTCATTGATCTTTTCCCCCTCTCCTCCTACTCTCCTACACATTCCTTTCTGTGTTTTTTTCTCCCTTCCCTTCCCTTCCTTTCTCTCCCCTTCCCTCCCGTCCCCTTCTCTCCTCTCCCCTCCCCTTCCCTTTCTCATTTGGGGGATTTTAAAAGAGGCCAACTCATCAAAGTCTTTTTGTCTGTCAACAGCTCCACATCTATCTCTGAAAGACGAGTGTGTCTTCTTATGGCTACTTTTACGTGGGCGGATGGATTGATAATTGTTTTCAACCCAGCTAGGAGCGGTTCTATCTGTGGACGCCTCGAGGGAAGGTGGGAATCAGGAGGTGGGAACTGAAGTGCATCAGCGTTGAACTGGCTGACCCATGGCAGGGCTTTGCTTGACCCACGAGTCGTGTTACATGCTTGGGTGCTGCATGGGGGGTCCTGCCCTCTCTCTCCACCCGCCATCACCCACACGCTCCTCTGGCCGGCTCTGCGAGGACCCATCTGGCATATAATTCTTCACGTGTCTCCGGACTGCGGGCTTCTGTCAACCAGGGCTCCCACCTTTCCCTTCGCACTCCGAGGACACCACGGAGGCACCTGTTTTCAATCCACGGGTCAACGACCCACTTCTGGGCCGCAGAATCCATCCAGTGGGTTGAGAGCAGATGAGGCACAGATAAGACAAGGTAAAATAGATCACGGAGGACAGAGGACACTGTCCACGAGGGTGGGAAGTACCAGTTCCAGAGACTAGGAATGGTTTTGGCCTCAAAGTGCTTGTTCACTCGGCCCCAGGGTCACTGGGCACCACCCGATGGCTTTCTGCGAACAACATGTCCTCGCGGCCACCGCGCGGGTCAGAGATAGAACATTTCCAACAGCCAGGACGTTCCCACCCACACCTGCTTGGTCAAATCTCCTCAACAGACGTCCCCACCGTCCTGGTTTCTGTGAGATTATGAAACTTGTTTGTCTCCACGTGTTGGTTACACGTGTATGGGCGTCTGTGTCACGCGTTTATAAGGAATATACGCTGTCGTACATTATTACGTTTTGGGCTGATGGGGCGTGATACAGGGTGCCCCTCGGTCGTGTAGGGGTCACGCTGGGTGCACCTTGGTTGTGTATGGTCACACTGGGTGCACACTGGTCATGTATCAGTCACACTGGGTGCGCACTGGTCTTGTATCAGTCATACTATGTGCACCTTGGTTGCGTATGGGTCACACTGGGTGCACCTTGGTCTTGGATGGGTCACACTGGGTGCACACTGGTCATGTATTTTTTCACACCGGGTGCACCTTGGTTGTGTATCAGTCACACTGGGTGCACACTGGTGTTGTATCAGTCATACTATGTGCACCTTGGTTGCGTATGGGTCACACTGGCTGCACCTTGGTCTTGGATGGGTCACACTGGGTGCACCTTGGTGTTGTATTGGTCACACTGGGTGCACCTTGATCATGTATCAGTCACACTGGGTGCGCACTGGTCTTGTATCAGTCATACTATGTGCACCTTGGTTGCGTATGGGTCACACTGGGTGCACCTTGGTCTTGGATGGGTCACACTGGGTGCACCTTGGTGTTGTATTGGTCACACTGGGTGCACACTGGTCATGTATCAGTCACACTGGGTGCGCACTGGTCTTGTATCAGTCATACTATGTGCACCTTGGTTGCGTATGGGTCACACTGGGTGCACCTTGGTCTTGGATGGGTCACACTGGGTGCACACTGGTCATGTATTTTTTCACACCGGGTGCACCTTGGTTGTGTATCAGTCACACTGGGTGCACACTGGTGTTGTATCAGTCATACTATGTGCACCTTGGTTGCGTATGGGTCACACTGGCTGCACCTTGGTCTTGGATGGGTCACACTGGGTGCACCTTGGTGTTGTATTGGTCACACTGGGTGCACCTTGATCATGTATCAGTCACACTGGGTGCGCACTGGTCTTGTATCAGTCATACTATGTGCACCTTGGTTGCGTATGGGTCACACTGGGTGCACCTTGGTCTTGGATGGGTCACACTGGGTGCACCTTGGTGTTGTATTGGTCACACTGGGTGCACACTGGTCATGTATCAGTCACACTGGGTGCGCACTGGTCTTGTATCAGTCATACTATGTGCACCTTGGTTGCGTATGGGTCACACTGGGTGCACCTTGGTCTTGGATGGGTCACACTGGGTGCACACTGGTCATGTATTTTTTCACACCGGGTGCACCTTGGTTGTGTATCAGTCACACTGGGTGCACACTGGTGTTGTATCAGTCATACTATGTGCACCTTGGTTGCGTATGGGTCACACTGGCTGCACCTTGGTCTTGGATGGGTCACACTGGGTGCACCTTGGTGTTGTATTGGTCACACTGGGTGCACCTTGATCATGTATCAGTCACACTGGGTGCGCACTGGTCTTGTATCAGTCATACTATGTGCACCTTGGTTGCGTATGGGTCACACTGGGTGCACCTTGGTCTTGGATGGGTCACACTGGGTGCACCTTGGTGTTGTATTGGTCACACTGGGTGCACACTGGTCATGTATCAGTCACACTGGGTGCCCACTGGTCTTGTATCAGTCATACTATGTGCACCTTGGTTGCGTATGGGTCACACTGGGTGCACCTTGGTCTTGGATGGGTCACACTGGGTGCACCTTGGTGTTGTATTGGTCACACTGGGTGCGCACTGGTCATGTATCAGTCACACTGGGTGCGCACTGGTCTTGTATCAGTCATACTATGTGCACCTTGGTTGCGTATGGGTCACACTGGGTGCACCTTGGTCTTGGATGGGTCACACTGGGTGCACCTTGGTGTTGTATTGGTCACACTGGGTGCACACTGGTCATGTATCAGTCACACTGGGTGCCCACTGGTCTTGTATCAGTCATACTATGTGCACCTTGGTTGCGTATGGGTCACACTGGGTGCGCACTGGTCATCCATTTGTCACACCCGGTGCACGTTGGTCATGTATCTGTCACACTGTGTGCACCCTGGTCTTAGGTCAGTCACAAGGTGTGCACACTGGTCTTGTGTCTCCTACAGTGTTGCCACAGACGGGAGAGATTGGGGATACTGGCCGAGACCACCCCTTCCCACACGGACCGGCCCAAGGGTGCGGGAGGAAGGGAGCAGCAGTCTCTGGCACCCCTATGAGCCTCAACTGCTTGGCTGAACCCCGCCTCCCACAGCGGGGCCAACCTAGTCCAGCCTGAAGGCACTTGGCGAGGGGGGAGACAGCGGTCACTGCAGCCAGACACCTGCTTCACTCCGCTACACCGGGGGCACCTCTTTAACCGGGAGACACTCGGGGTCCCTGGGTGGATATACCGAGAGCAGGACCTCTAACGCCTGGGGGTCCGATGGCACAGCCCCTGCCCACACCCACGTCCTGTCTGAGGAGGACACACTTTAGAAGGGTCCCATTTCCCCAGAAGCTCCTGCCATGAAGAAGAGATAGAAACAAAGACAGAGGGCTGTTGACGCCTTTTTTCTCTGCACGGATGAACCTTTTCAAAGGAGGGGTAGAAGGAAATTGCAGAGCAGAGCCCTGAGCTACAGGCATCTCACCTGCCCACAGGTGTGCCCGCAGGTTAGCCCACAGGTATGTATGTGCACAGGTGTGACCACAGATGTGCCCACAGGTGAGCCCACAGGAGTGTGCACAGGTGTGTCCACAGGTGAGCTGGCTGGTGTGTGCAAAGGTGAGCCCACAGCCGTGCCTGCAAGAGTGCCCACAGGTCGGTGCATAGTGAGCCCATAGGTGTGTGCACAGGTGTGCCCATAGGTGAGGCCACAGACATGTGCACAGTGAGCCCACAGGTGTGTCTGCAAGTGTGCCCACAGATGATCTGGCAGGTTAGGTGGCAGGTGGGTGCACAGATGTGCCCACAGGTGAGCCGGCAGCTGTATGCACAGGTGAGCCCACAGGTGTGTGCACAGGTGTGCCCACAGGTGAGCCCACAGGTGTGTGCACAGGTGAGCCCACAGGTGTGTCTGCAAGTGTGCCCACAGGTGAGCTGGCAGGTTAGGTGGCAGGTGGGTGCACAAATGTGCCCACAGGCGAGCCCACAGGTGAGCCGGCAGGTGTATGCACATGTGAGCCCACAGGTGTGTGCACAGGTGTGCCCACAGGTGTGTCTGCAAGTGTGCCCACAGGTGAGCCGGCAGGTTAGGTGGCAGGTGGGTGCACAGATGTGCCCACAGGCGAGCCCACAGGTGTGTGCACGGGTGAGCCCACAGGTGAGCCGGCAGGGGTGCGCCCGGGTGAGCCCGCAGGTGACCCCGGCACCCTCACGGGGCACCCAGCTCGGTGCCCAGGCCGCACCTCGTCCCGCCGTGTCCCTCCTGCCTTCGCTCTTCCTCCCGCGCTGGAAGGACTTGTGGCTCCCAGACTGGCCGGCAGCTAACGCGAACCCGTGTTGACAAACGCTCATCAAGAAGCGAACCCGGGGAGCCAAATCGATACGCGGGGCCCCGCGGCGCCCCCGCCGCCCCCACCCGGCGCCCCCGGATTAATTTGCGGCGGGCCGGCGGCCAGCTCTCAGAACCGTGCAAGTTTTCGGCGAAAGTTTACAGCCGGTCTCGTCAGGCGTTCCCTTCTGCCGTTTCCTCTCTTTCTTCCTTTTTTTTCAGCATTAAAAAAAAAAAAAGAAAAAACCCCACATTCCCCGCCAGTTTTCCTTATTCTGACACCGTTTTCCTTCAGAAGATCTCACAGTACAAGCGGGTACATGACATCCGCCGAGCTCCCCAGCGCACGCACTTTGCGTTTGATTTATGACATGAGTCCATAGGTGCGGCTGACAGCTTTCAGATTGAAGCCCGGCGAGCCGGCTTTCAAGAGGGGCGGGCGGGCCGGGCCGATCCATCGCGGGGCGTCCCGGGAGCCGGGGCCGCCTTTGTAGCGCCCCGCTGCGCCGCGGCCCCCACGCTGGGCCCGGCCCCGCTCGCTGACAGGCGGCACGTACTTCACCCTAATCACGAATAAAAGCCAGCTCCCTGTAGGGTACACATCTTCTCTGTTTTGACATTGACCGTAATACATAATTTAACCACAAAGCCTGAGCGGTGTGGAACAAGATAAGAAAAGACCACAGAACTGGCAAATAAAGCGATGTTCAATCAGAAATCATATTTGTTCCTCATGGCGGAGACGTGGGCGTTAAGAACATAGGGCAGGAGCTGTGGGGGGGTGGAGGGGGGCAAGGGCCGGGGAGGTGTGGGGCGGGGGGAGGGCACCTGCCTCACAGCCGACGCCGGGCCGCGCTCCAGGACGGGGGCCTGTCGGGCGCCCGTCTGTCCTGCCTCTGGGGTGCGGGCCGGCAGTCAAATGCCAGGAGGTTCCCCCAGACCCGGAGGGGTCGGGGGGTGAGGCTGGGAACCCCTGCGCCCGTGGGTTGGCGCGCAGAGGCAGGCATCCTGGCGAGCATGGTCAACAAATACAGCCACGGGACGGGTGTCCCTAAGCTCTGGGGAAGGGGGCGGGCGACCGGCAGGTGCCAGGTGTGAGTGTGGGGGTGACCCCCCGGGAAGGGGGCAGCTGCGTCCCTGCAGGACAAGGCAGAGCGAGGGGTCCGGATGCTCGGCGTCGGCACCGCGGCCGGCCAGCCGGGTCCGCTCTCCAGGCTGCTGTGCCGGGAACACTGAGTCCCGTGCGTGCACCGTGCTGTGTGTGGGGCTGATGTCTTCACAAGCTGTGCACTCATCCGAGAGCCGGACGCAGGCTCCCGTGGGAGACACCTGGCTGCTGAGCCGCGGGACGGGGGACAGGTGGCAGCCAGCGGGCTGGGGACGTCTGCCCGCCTCTGGGTCCCCACGCGCGGGGCCGGCCCCGGGCACCACCCTTTGTGCGGCACACGCATTCTGTGCACGACACAAGGACACACAGAAAGACCCTGTTTCTCTTGTGCAAGCCCAGCTTCCACGCGGAGACACAAAGACACCGGAAAGAGAACACACGCAGGACAAAACACACTCCCACCCACACAGGCACACGCATGCACTCACAGACACACGGACTCTTGCATGCTCACACCGAGACCCACCCGTACATGCACACCCGCCCATCTCTACGCACATAAATGCACATGCACCGCACGTGCACATACGCACACCCACACGTACACAAGCATATACACGATTCACACTGCACACCCACAGCTGCACACGGATGTAAACACACACCCATGTGTACACTCCTCTACACTTAGACACACCCACACACACATTTCTACAAACACAACTGACAGGCACACACCACATACAAACTTCCCTCTACACACCCATACACACACCCTCACACACCCCAGCATGCACACACAGGAGCCACGGTCATTCACGATTCAGCTCCCGACGTGAGACCAGCGACCTGTGAAATACAAGGTTCCCGGACTTCAAACAGCCCTCGGAGGTGCTGACTGACGCGTGTTCGTGCACGCCCACGTGACGCATGCAAACCACACATATGTCTCCGACAACAAGTGATTATTTCTGCAAATGAAGAGATCAATGCTGACGGGCGTTTTCCCCTCGGTCTCCCCTGCTGCAGCTCGGAATTTCAATTTTGGCATTTTTCTGGGTAAAGAGGTCCTTTCTGCTATTAGATTCTCGTGCTTTCCATCGGAGACGAGCGTGAGATTTTATAATTTCTTGTTGTTTTTGTACAGCTGGCTTTAGAATGGCCCATGAGGCAAGACCTACTAATTAATTTTTAATGCTGAAAATAAAATATATATAAAGGAGAGATTTGAAGACAGAGGAAACCATAACACAAATAGTTTTGTGCATTTTGGTGATGTTTTGCCTTTGTTTTTAGTTTCTTAATCGCACGGTTATCTCTGACAACGGAGACAGGGTTAGTGACGTGGTGGGAGTTTCACAGCTGCATTCCAATCCAGCCCCGCTGGTCCCAGGGACTCAGAGCAGTTCTGTTCCTGTAAACATCTCTGGAGAGGGAGCCACGGGGACGCATGACACAGGACACAGGCCACGGGTCACATGACGTACTTGGTGGCCTCCTGGTACTTGCCAGCTGCATTAGTGTGAGTCTCATGTTTTTGTTTTGTTGTTTTGTTACATATCTACCTAATCTATCACTTATCTTTCATTCTATCTTTCTATCTATCTAATCCATCCATCCATCCATCCATCCATCCATCCATCCATCATATCTATGTATCTTTCTATCTTTCTGTCTTTTTATCTATCTATCTATCTATCTATCTATCTATCTATCATTTATCCATCATATCTATCTATCCATCCATCATATCTATTTACCTATCTATGTATCATTGTCTTTACATACATATAAGGATTTTTTTTTAATTTAAAGATTTTATTTCATTATTATTATTTTTAATGTTTATTTACTTATGACAGAGGGACAGAATTGGAAGCAGGCTCCAGACTCTGAGCTGTCAGCACAGAGCCCGACACGGGGCTCGAACCCACAAACTGCAAGATCGTGACCTGAGCTGAAGTAGGACTCTCAACCTAGTGAGCCACCCAGGCGCCTTGCAAAACTTTTCTTGTTTGAATTAACTCTGTCGTTATTTCTCTAGGGTGTCTAAGGTTTCCTGTAAGGTTGTCTGGGTTTTCTATCATATCATTTGAAAAATAAATACGGTGTTGCCTTTTATTTTCCAAGTCTGATAAGTCGGATTATTTTCTTTTGTCTTGATTGCATTAGCTAATGCTTCCAGCATGAGGTTAAATAGTAGTGGGCATTACATATGTATTTGTATATGTGTATATATACACATACATATATATACAATGTGTGTATATATCATGTTACTAACCAGCCTTCTGTTCCTCATTTTGTCACTGTTTTCAGGAATTTTGTCATGGAGTACTCAGATGATTTTACTCCTTACACCTAGTTTTGTGTGAATTCTATTAATACTTTTTTGTAACCTTGAACCATCCTTTTATCCTTGGTATGAACCCCACTTGGCCATGGTGTATTATTTTCATAAAGGGGTGTTGCCACTACTTTATGTTGGATTTTTAACTAATATTTACAAGTGATTTTGTGGGGCACCTGGGTGGCTCAGTCAGTTAAGCGTCCGACTTCAGCTCAGGCCATGATTTCACAGTTCATGAGTTTGAGCCCTGTGTCGGGCTCTGTGCTGACAGCTCAGAGCCTGGAGCCTGCTTTGGATTCGGTGTCTCCCCCTCTCTCTTTCCCTCCCCTGCTCACACTGTCTCTCCTTCTCTCAAAAATAAATAAACATTAAAAAAATCTAAAAATATATTTAAAGTTACTTTGGGATGAAAATTCACATTGATGGAAATGAGTGACATGTTTGGTGTCAATGCAGCCATATGATTTTATGTTATGACTAGCATTTGTGTTATATTTGCTGTTTCTGCATTTGATGAGTTTTTCCTGTATTGAAGAAGTGTAAAAGTTTGCTCTCAAATTTGGGAAGGTGTGCGTTCTTGTTCTAGGGCTTAGCTTTGCATTTGGATATTTTAGTGCCCTCCTCCCCCTGCCCCACCTCTGCTTGCTGTCTTAACCCCTTGCTCTCTGGTTTGTCAGTTTAAGTGAGATCTGCATGAGCTTCCTGTGGCTGCTGGAATGAAATACCACACACTTTGTGGCTGGAGCAACATAAATTTATTATTTTATAATTATGGAAGTGAGAAGTCTATGATATGTTGCCAAGGTTGCATTCCTTCTAGAGGCTCCAGAAAACACTCAGGCTTTTTGCCTTTTCCAGCTTGGACAGGCTTCCTGTATTGTTTGGTTCATGGCTCCTTCCTCTATCCTCCAAGCTGGAAGCTTAGCTTTTTCTCTCCTGTCCGAACTCCTGCTTCCCTTTTGTGAGGACCCTTGTGACGACACTGTTCCTCCCTGGGTGATCCAGGATAATTTCCCATCCCAGGATCTTTAATGTAATGACACCTGCAAAGTCCCTTTTGCCTACGTTCACAGGTTTTGGGTTAAGACATGGGCACCTTGGGGACTATTATTTGGTCTACCGCTTGGGGATTAACACATGGACGTCTTTGGGGACATTGCTCTATCCAGCACATGGATATCAGGACGTGAACGTCCTTGGGGACATTGTTCTGTCCACCACGTGGGGATTAGGATGTGAATGTGTTTGGGGGCCATGATTGCACTAACCACAATATGCTCTGATTTCCACCCATTACCTACTTAATAGTCAATGCCTTTGTCCTAGTTTCAGTCTTCTTTCTCCTGCCATTAAAACGACTTTTTATTCTTTCCTCTTTGTCAGAACTTACATACTTTCCTTTCTCCACGTCTGTCCCCCTTCGTTTAGATTTAATTCTACAATTGAGCCGATCACATGAATTTGAACCTCATGGCCTTCTTCACCTCCTAGAAGCACCAAAGGTCTGGGTCACATATGCCTGACTTCTGCTCTTGGTCGGTCTTGTGAGTTTCCTGGAGGGACTCGGAGAGATTCTGACTGTGCTGATGATGACGGCCACTCTCATGCCATCTGGCAGCCCGGCTTGACGTGACTTCACTGTTTTAACACAGGAGAGACCACCATAGCGGGGTCGCTCCATGCAGGGTGGACGAGACAGCAGAAACGTCTGTACCCAGAGAGCTCAGCAGCTTTGACGGAGAAGCTTTACTGTTCACCCGATTAAGTCACAGGTGGTGATTTGCTCTAAGGGAGGACGTGGGTGCAGGCGTGAGCATGTACTCTGTCACACTGTGTCTTCTTGTCACATCTCTCAGAGGCAGCAGGAGCAGAATGTGGGTTCTTCCCTTCACAGAGAAAGTGTCCACGTTTCTTTTTGAGAGCAGTTGAACCTACCACAAGCTCCTCCCAGTTGAACCTACCGGAACTAGCAGACGTTTACTTTTTCACTTTTTCCCAAAGCAGGCTCCAGGCTCTGAGCTGTCAGCACAGAGCCCAGCACAGGGCTCGATCCCATGAACTGCGAGATCATGACCTGAGCCGAAGTCGGACGCTCAACCAACTGAGCCACCCAGGTGCCCCCAGAAGTGATTTATTTTAAATCTACAGAGAAGACGATGTGTCACTTATTTTCCAGGCAGAATGCAGAGGGTCTTGAAGCTGCTAATTTATCCACCTGGACGGGGTGGGAGTGAAGGTTGGAGAAGGAGCGGGGCCACATGACTCAAGTCTGTCAGAAGCACGAGACTAAGACTGACTTAGACGGGTATGAATCTGGCAAGGACGTTGGCGGTTTTCACACTTGATGGGAAGGCTGAAGAAATGGTCTCGGAAAGTGCAACAGACCCCAAGGAGAGAGGGTCAAGAAGACCTTGACCAGCTGCCTTGAACCCTGGAGCCATTGTTGCCACCTTCTTGAATTTCTCAACTGGTCCTGATCGGCATCCTTCTCTCAACATTCCAAGTGCTGGACGGAGAGCCCCATTCCCTGGAGTCTCTGAATGCCGGGAAGGCAGGAGGGAGCATGTCCGCATCCCCTGGCCATGCTGAAGAGAGAGGTGGGGTTGGGTCCCACCAAGCAGGAATGACTCCCAGTTAACTGGGGTCTGAATCTCAGTAGGACAAACTTGTTGGGGGGACATGGGGAATGAAGGTCAGAGAAGGCACGAGAACACTCAGTTCGGTTGTGGGTGGGTACTCTGCTAGAGCTCCAGGGAGGGTTTCAGGAATGGCCAATAGGTCAGCCCATGGAGAGGAATATAAGATTCATGATAACCATGAGGTGGGATCATGCTGGACACCAGTCTGACTGAAGGTGGCCAAGTAAGGGAGGGAGAAAGCTGTTGTGGTTGATGCCCAGGAAGCCTATATGGAAAACCAGTGCTGGAGATCTCTGATCTGGCCACCTTTAATCTTTGCTGAATATAAGCTAGAATCTCAGATCTGTTGGCCATTGTGTTCAAGGGCCTGATAAGGCATAGCTAACGTCATTATGGGACAATGCCCACAGGATAGCTTATTCTTGCCTTCATGACCCCATCAATCTATTCCCACCCAAAGTGCAATGATTGTGAATCCAAAAAAAAAAGAAAAAAGAAAAAAAAAATCCCACCCCAACCTCCCCTCCTCTCTAAAAACCTCCCCTTTCGTCCAAGTGCAGGGAAAGGTGAAACTCTCCAAGGCTGGCCCTTTTCTGAGTTATGAGCAGAAAAAGTTTGGACACTTTTCACAAAAGTCAGAAACATATTAATTTTTCAGAGCCTAGTGAGTCAAAAATGGCTCGTCCAATTTGCTTCAAACTTGCCAGGCCGAGATGAAGCTTGAGAACTTTCCGGCCAAAGGAGACATTTTGTCAGAGTGGGAAGGAGGTCAGGCGAGGGCAGCGAGGGTTAGAGGATGTGATGGCCGGGGCCTGGGATCCTGGGCCGGTGTCTGTCATTAGCCGGCGCTCTCTCCCGGATGCGGGCGGACAGGTGTTCAGGCCCAGACGAGGGCGCGGAGGGGACACCGCCGTGCTGCCCTTGGGCACGGAGGCGGGTGGTGAGGAATCACATGTTTCCTGCAACTTTCTCCAAGCGCTTCTGGCTTCTAGCGTAAAATCTCATTTCCAGGAAGGAAGGGGGTTTGGGGGAGACGCGGGGGGGATTAGCGATATCTGGAATGCGATTAAGGAACACGATGACGGGCTGGGGGTTGGGCGTGTGAGGAGGCAGGGCCCTGTGGGGCCTGGTTACTGTTAATTTGCAGTCCAGGGAGGTCCGGCGCCTGGTGAAATATTAATGCTCGAAGCAAGGCCATTGTCTTCGCTGATTCTCCCTCTCCTCCTTTCACATCCTGCCAGATGCAAGCCGTCCTTGCCGACCGATTTATTTTGGGCAGCATCCCGCGGGCAGCAGGGGACCCCCGGCTTTGTACGCAGGAGGGCCTCCCGGGTTGGCTGGCTTCCGAATCACCCTCACTCCCCCTTTGCTGCGCGCCTCACCCGCTGCCCCCCACAGTGATTCTGGGGCAGTTGTCGGGGAGGGGCCCACGTTCTTGTGTAATCAGAGGGTGTCCCTTCTTTGCAGACGGCAGAGCCCTGGGGCCGACTCAGCCTGGGGCAGGGACACAGGTGCCTGCACCGAGGGCTGCAGATGACGTCAGCACGGGGCCTCGGGTGTTTTTAGGCTTTTGTTTTTCTGTTAACAAACCATGCAATCAACCGCTTTAAAGTGAACAGCTCCGGGGGCCTGGGGGGCTCGGTCGGTCGGGTGTCCGACTTCGGCTCAGGTCATGATCTCACAGCTCGTGGGTTCGAGCCCCCTGTCAGGCTCTGTGCTCACAGCTCGGAGCCTGGAGCCTGCTTCCGATTCTGTGTCTCCCTCTCTCTGCCCCTCCCCTGCTCGTGCTCTGTCTCTCTCTCGCTCTCTCTCAAAAAAAAAAAATAAATAAAAAATAAAACATTTAAAAAATTTAAAAAAATAAAGCAAACAACTCAAGTGTGTTTATCACACTTACAATGTTGTGCAACCACCACTCTGGTGTTCCAGAACATTCTCATCCCTCCCTAAAAGGAGACCCCGTCCCCACTTGGCAGTCCCACACCACCCCCCACATCCACCTCTCCAGCCCCTCGTGACCACGGATCCACTTTCTGCCTGTGGATTCGCCCATTCCACATCTCTCATTTCCATGGAATCACATGTGATGTGGCCTCATGTATCTGCCTCTCTCACTGAGTGTCATGGTTTCTGGGTCCGTCCACATGGCAGCACGTGGCAGGGCTTCCTTCCTTTTCGTGGCCTGAGTAACATTTCCCTGCATGCACGGGCCCCATTCTGTCTATTCATCCTTCCGTGGCTGTGTATCCGTCCTTCCATGGCTGTCTGTGTATGTGCCTTTCCGTGGCTGTCTGTGTATGAGCCCTTCTGTGGCTGTCTGTGTATCTGCCCTTCCGTGGCTATCTGTCTATGAGCCCTTCCATGGTTGTCTGTGTATGTGCCCTTCCATGGCTGTCTGTGTACCCGTCCTTCCATGGCTGTCTGTGTATCCGCCCTTCCGTGGCTGTCTGTGTATCCGCCCTTCCGTGGCTGTCTGTGTATCTGCCCTTCCGTGGCTGTGTGTGTATCCGCCCTTCTGTGGCTGTCTGTGTGTGTGGGCCCTTCTGTGGCTGTCTGTGTATCTGCCCTTCCGTGGCTGTCTGTGTATGAGCCCTTCCGTGGCTGTCTGTGTGTGAGCCCTTCCATGGCTATCTGTGTATCCGCCCTTCCATGGCTGTCTGTGTATGTGCCCTTCCGTGGCTATCTGTGTATGAGCCCTTCCGTGGCTGTCTGTGTGTGAGCCCTTCCATGGCTGTCTGTGTGTGAGCCCTTCCGTGGCTGTCTGTGTATGAGCCCTTCCGTGGCTGTCTGTGTATGAGCCCTTCCGTGGCTGTCTGTGTACCTGCCCTTCCGTGGCTGTCTGTGTGTGAGCCCTTCCGTGGCTGTCTGTGTATGAGCCCTTCCGTGGCTGTCTGTGTACCTGCCCTTCCGTGGCTGTCTGTGTACCTGCCCTTCCGTGGCTGTCTGTGTATCTGCCCTTCCGTGGCTGTCTGTGTATCTGCCCTTCCGTGGCTGTGTGTGTATGAGCCCTTCCGTGGCTGTCTGTGTATCTGCCCTTCCGTGGCTGTCTGTGTATGTGCCCTTCCGTGGCTGTCTGTGTATGTGCCCTTCCGTGGCTGTCTGTGTATGAGCCCTTCCGTGGCTGTCTGTGTGTGAGCCCTTCCGTGGCTGTCTGTGTGTGAGCCCTTCCGTGGCTGTCTGTGTGTGAGCCCTTCCGTGGCTGTCTGTGTGTGAACCCTTCCGTGGCTGTCTGTGTGTGAGCCCTTCCGTGGCTGTCTGTGTACCTGCCCTTCCGTGGCTGTCTGTGTATGAGCCCTTCCGTGGCTGTCTGTGTATCTGCCCTTCCGTGGCTGTCTGTGTACCTGCCCTTCCGTGGCTGTCTGTGTACCTGCCCTTCCGTGGCTGTCTGTGTATCTGCCCTTCCGTGGATGGGCACTTGACTCGTTCCCACCTTTGGGCTGCTGTGTGTGGTGTCACCAGGAACACGCACGTGCACGGTTCTGAGTGGGCAATGTTTACATCTCTTGGGTTTTCTAATCGCTGCAAACGCCTTCTCAGGAGTCAGTAGACTTGAGTACAATCTTGTTAAGGTTGTGGGAGTCGGGACCCCAAAACGTCCCAAACTGTGTTGGCCGGTCCTGAGTGATGGTAGGTTTGGCGGGAGCCGACCGTGTCATT
This sequence comes from Panthera pardus, assembly GCF_024362965.1. NCBI lineage: Eukaryota > Metazoa > Chordata > Mammalia > Carnivora > Felidae > Panthera > Panthera pardus. The sequence goes on from NW_026526843.1 coordinate 118,186,392, forward strand.
GGCAGGTCCTTCCTGAGCGGCCACAAAGGGTCTGTTCCTTGTCTGCGTTCAGATAAGGGCCAGGCTTGGGCTCCTCGCCCCAGGACGAGGGGGTGACCACCTGACAAATGCAGGCATGATTGCAGCCACGTCATGAGCTGGAAATGGCTCTCTACCCTCCACTCTGGGACCTCAGAGCAGACGACCAAGGCTGAGTGAGAGGGGCTTCTGCTCACTTGTCACTTAGGACAGAGCAAGTCCCCTCTTTGCATTTATTCTTGGAGGCTGAAATTTAACCATATGCAAACGTTTTCATTTCCCACAGTGTCTGTAACAAAGGACCCCAGGCTGGGGGCCTGCACCAATGGAAATTCATCCTCCCCCTGCTCCAGAGAACAGAAGTCTGAAATCCAGGAGGGGCAGGGCCGCTGAGATCCAGGCAGGACCACTGACATCCAGGAGGAGCAGGGCCCCTGAGATCCAGGCAGGGCAGGGCTGCTGAGATCCAGGCAGGGCAGGACCACTGAGATCCAGGGGGGCAGGGCCGCTGAGATCCAGGCAGGGCAGGGCCGCTGAGATCCAGGTAGAGCAGAGCCGTTGAGATCCAGGAGGGGCAGGGCTGCTGAGATCCAGGCAGGACAGGGCTGCTGAGATCCAAGGGGGGCAGGGCCACTGAGATCCAGGCAGGGCAGGGCTATGCTCCCTCCAGAGTCTTAGGGGGAGGGTCTTGCCTGCCTCTTTCAGCTTCTGGGGCTCCAGGTGTTTGTGGGCTCGTGTCCAAATCCCTCCTGTCTCTGTCTCCATGTTGATGTGGCTTCTCCTCTGTGTCTGTGTCTGTCTTCCGTCCAAGGACAGCTGCCGTTGGATTTATGGCTACTCCCCTCAATCCCGGAGGTCCTCATGTGGAGATTCTTAATTGCATCTGGAAAGGCCCTAATTCCAAGGAAAGTGTCATTTGCAGGTTGCGAGGGGGCATGAATTCTGGGGCCACCATACGAGCACCTAAAGGAAGACAGAAGTGACTGTTATGTCTGGGTCCAGTTACTAAGCGCCTACAATGCCAGCAACGAGGAGAGAGGCCAAACCGTTTGCTGTGGGTTTTGCAATGCACATTCCTTTCCACGATGGCAAGATTCAAATTCCTGGTTTTGCAGAGAAGGCTTTTGAAGAGTCTGTGTGGTTTCCGGGACATCAGATGGTCCCCAGGAAACAGTTGGATAAGCTCAGTGTAACAAATGTGAAACAGATGAGAGAAAGTTTAGGTGCAGAGGACCCAGCCATACGTGGGAGCAAATGTCACCATTTAGAAATCAAAATCTGAGGGGCGCCTGGCTGGCTCAGTCGGTCGAGCGTCCGACTTTGGCTCAGGTCGTGATCTCACGGTTTGTGGGTTCGAGCCCCGCGGGAGACGTCTCTGCGTCTCCCGACCTCCAGCCCCTGGAAGCCGCGTCTGCCCTCTGCTTCTATGATCTGAGCACTTGAGACCCACGTGCAAGTGTGAGTGTGCAGAACGTGACTTCCTCTGTGTGACGTGTTGCACGCGGCCTCACCCCCTCGAGGTCCAGCTGTGTTCCTGCACACGGCGGGATGGCCCTGGTCTTCCAGGCTGAGCGATGGTCCTTCTGTTACCACCCCTGCCCCCTCCCCAAGCTTCTGGTTACCCAAGTGTACTCGGATGAAGGGTCCCAACACAGCTTACCTTTCTGGAACGGATCAGAGCCGTGCTTGGCGTGCATCCCCTAGCTTCTACCACCTGCTCACCTGTACTCACCTTGAGCTCACCTGGGCCCCTGCAAGCAGATGCCTGTGTGGTCATCCCAGGGCCTGGTCCCCTCTCCCTCCTCCTTTCTCATCTGCAAGGCAGCTCCCCGGATGCTCAGTACACGAGACCCATCAGTTAGAGCCGCCAGCGGTGTGCAGACCATCATGCTGCAGGTGACTGGAGGAAATCCCTGTAGCCATGTTTCTTCCCACAGTCCTTCTGGGTGTCTACCCGGTTAAATCAAAGGACAACAGTAAATCGTTCGTTCAGTTGCTTGTTCAAACAGGTGTTGATTATTTACCGTGTCTTAGGCATAGGGTGCTGGGGACTCACTGGCTCATGGGGAAAGTGTGGCCTCTGCTCTCCTGGAAGAGTGGGTAGGGAATATGATGGTGACCACGTGGGGACCATGCACCATATTAAATTCTGGGGGGTATTGTGGGTGCTTTTCCACCCACCCATGCAGCTATCTATCCCTCATGTATCTACCCATCCATCCATATATCACCCATCCATTATATA